>NC_091388.1:1360947-1470947 GCF_038502225.1 Cherax quadricarinatus
GGGCAAGTACCTTACACTTATCCACATTAAACTTCATCTGCCATTTCTCAGACCAAGACATTAATTTGTTCAAATCGTCCTGGAGTTCATTGATATCCTCCTCAGAGTGAATTATACGGCCTATCTTTGTATCATCAGCAAACTTACTCATGTCACTAGTAATCCCTTCATCAAGGTCATTAATGTAAATTATGAACAAGAGAGGGCCTAAAACTGATCCTTGTGGAACGCCACTAGTGACTAATCCCCATTCAGATTTCACTCCATTAATGGTAACTCTCTGCTTTCTATTGGTAAGCCATGCCTCAATCCATGCTAGAACTTTACCTCCTATACCATGAGCTGCCACTTTTCTTAAGAGTCTCTTGTGAGGTACTCTGTCGAAGGCTTTACTAAAATCCAAATAAACAATATCATATTCCTTATCACTGTCAACTGCCTCAAATGTTCTATTGAAGAACGTCAGTAAGTTTGTCAGGCAGGAACGACCTCTCGTGAATCCATGCTGAGATTCATTTATCAAGTTATGCTCTTCAAGGTGACTTCTGATAATGTCAGCTATAATTGATTCTAATAACTTGCCCACTATAGATGTCAGGCTTATTGGACGGTAATTTGAAGGAGTGGACTTATCCCCTGATTTGAATATAGGAACCACATTAGCCATCTTCCACATCTCTGGCACAACACTGGTAAGGATGGACGCATTGAATACACTCGTTAATGGCTGACTAAGCTCCATCTTGCATTCCTTAAGTACCCTTGAAAACAACTCATCGGGTCCCGGGGACTTATTTTGTTTCAGTTTGTCTATCTGTTTAATAACCATGTCCCTCGTGACAGTAATATTAGTTAACTTAAATTCATCAGGAACTAAATAATTGTTAATTACTGGAATCTCATTTACATCTTCCTGTGTAAAAACTGACAAAAAATAGTCATTAAATAAGGAACACATTTCCAGTTCATTATCCGTCAGCTGTCCATTCCCAGATTTCAGAGGTCCTACTTTTTCCTTCACCTTCGTCCTATACACTTGAAAGAACCCCTTTGGATTAGTCTTTGATTCATTAGCGACTCTAATTTCATAGTCACGTTTAGCCTTTCTAATCGCTTTTTTTACTTCTCTTTTAAGCTGAACATATTGGTCAGTAAGGTTAACCTCTCCTCTTCTGATGCGCCTATAAATTCCCCTTTTCTCCAGGTCTCCTCCTGTTTTTGTCTGGTCTGATCTGATGTGGTCTGGTATGGTTCGGTCTGGTCTGCTGCTGTTCTGATGTGGCCTGGACTGCTCTGGTCTGGTGTGGCGTGGTTTGGTCTGGGACCACGTCACTGCCGACTCCTCCACACCCAAAGGAATGGTACTTACGGGATCGTTGAAATCTCCAGCCTCTCTCTCTCTCTCTCTCTTTCTCTCTCTCTCTCTCTCTCTCTCTCTCTCTCTCTCTCTCTCTCTCTCTCTCTCTCTCTCTCTCTCTCTCTCTCTCTCTCTCTCTCTCTCTCTCTCACTGTTTAACGGGACTGTTGTGGGTGTTACCTTTCCTCACTCACACCTACCACACACCTACTTCCGCCCACACTAACGGTAAGGATGCAGATTGGGCCAGGAGCTGAGTCTCGACCCCAACAAAACCAAGAGGTTCATACAAGTAGGCGAAGAAACAAACACACACACACACACACACACACACACACACACACACACACACACACAATACGCAGTTTTAAGAAGTGTAATAATGCTCATGGAACAGGGAGAGAGTGACCTAGTATCGATCAGTGAAGATATGGAGCCAGGAGCTATGACTCGACCGCTACAACTACAATCAGGTGAGAATTGAGTACACACACACACACACACACACACACACACACACACACACACACACACACACTCACACACACACAGGACAATAAGAACCAAAAAAAATATCCATGGGTAAGGAGGGAGGCCCAACGACAGTACGAGAATGACAGCATCGAAAGCCAAATCTGACCCAGAAGTTGTTGTACAGCCACATCAGGAGGAAGCCAACAGTTAAGGACCAGGTAATCAGTCTGAGGAAGGAAGGTGGGAAGATCACAAGAAGTGACCGAGAAGTATGTGAGGAGCTCAACATGAGATTTAAGGAAGTATTCACAGTGGAGACAGGAAGGACTCTGGAAAGCTGGAATGGTGGGGTGCACCAAGTGCTGGATGCAGTACACACAACCGAGGAGGTGAAGACGCTCCATACCTCAAAGGCGATGGGGCCGGATAACATCTCTCCATGGGTCCTGAGAGAGGGAGCAGAGGCGCTGTGTGTACCACTAACAACAATCTTCACGTTTATCATGGGTCCTGAGAGAGGGAGCAGAGGTGCTGTGTGTACCACTAACAACAATCTTCACGTTTATCATGGGTCCTGAGAGAGGGAGCAGAGGTGCTGTGTGTACCACTAACAACAATCTCCACATCTATCATGGGTCCTGAGAGAGGGAGCAGAGGTGCTGCGTGTACCACTAACAACAATCTTCTACACATCTGTCGAAACAGGACAACTCCCTGAGGTATGGAAGACAGCAAATGTAGCCCCAATTTTAAAAAAGGGAGACACACACGAAACATTAAACTACAGACCAGTGTCACTGACGTGACAAGGAAGGCACTACAATGGATCAGGGAATACCTGTCAGGAGGACATCAGCGAGTCATGGTACGTGGCGAGGTGTCAGAGTGGGCGCCTGTGACGAGCAGGGTCCCACAGTGACCAGTCCTAGGACCAGTGTTGTTTTTAGTATATGTGAATGACATGACGGAAGGAATAGACTCCGAAGTGTCCCTGTTTGCAGATGAGAACAATTCAATCGGACAAGGACCAGGCAGAACTGCAAAGGAATCTGGACAGGCTGCAGGCCTGGTCCAGAAAGTGGCTCCTTGAGTTTAACCCCACCAAGTGCAAAGTCATGAAGTATGGGGAAGGGCAAAGAACACCGCAGACAGAGCACAGTCTGGGGGGCCAGAGGCTACAAACCTCACTCAAGGAAAAGAATCTTGGGGTGAGTATAACACCAGGCACATCTCCTGAAGCGCACATCAACCAAATAACTGCTGCAGCATATGGGCGCCTGGCAAACCTCAGAGCAACATTCCGACATCTTAATAAGGAATCGTTCAGGACCCTGTACACCGTGTACGTTAGGCCCATATTGGAGTATGCGGCACCAGTTTGGAACCCACACCTAGCCAAGCACGAAAGGAAATTAGAGAAAGTGCAAAGGTTTTCAAGAAGACTAGTCCCGGAGCTAAGGAGTATGTCCTACGAGGAGAGGTTAAAGGAAATCGACCTGACGACACTGGAGGACAGGAGAGCTAGGAGGAATATGATAACATATAAAATATTAAGAAGAACTGACAAGGTGGACAGAGACAGGATGTTCCAGAGATGGGACACAGCAACAAGGTGTCACAGTTGGAAGTTGAAGACTCAGATGAGTCACAGGGATGTTAGGAAGTATTTCTTTAGTCACAGAGTTATCAGGAAGTGGAATCTGTGAAGTCATGTAGTGGAGGCAGTTCCATATATAAGAACATAACATAAGGAAGGAACACTGCAACAGCCATACTGGCCCATGAGATGCAGGTGCAAGTCACCCCCGGTGTAGATCAATGACGCATCTAATCAGGTCACATTCACTTAAGAAAGGGGCACGGCATCAGACCCACTAGCACAAGCTAGTCAGGTCCAACTCACACCCACTCATGTATTTATCCAACCTATTTTTAAAACTTCACACAGTCTTAGCTTCTATGACGGTACTCGGGAGTTTGTTCCACTCATCCACAACTCTATTACATAAGAACATAAGAACATAAGAACGAAGGAACACTGCAGAAGGCCTACTGGCCCATGCGAGGCAGGTCCAAGTCTCCTACCGGCTTAAGCCAATGCACCCAACCTAGTCAGGTCAGGTCACATTGACTTAAGGGAGGAACACGGCAACCGACCTGTTAGCACAAGCTATCAGGTCTAACTCACACCCACCCACATCTACTCATGTATTTATCCAACCTATTTTTAAAGCTACACAACGTTCTGGCCTCTATAACGGTACTTGGGAGTTTGTTCCACTCATCCACAACTCTATTACCAAACCAGTACTTTCCTATATCCTTCCTGAATCTGAATTTTTCCAACTTAAAATCATTGCTGCGAGTTCTGTCTAGGCTAGATATTTTCAGCACACTATTTACATCCCCTTTATTTATTCCTGTCTTCCATTTATACACCTCAATCATATCCCCCCTAATTCTACGTCTTTCTAGAGAGTGTAGATTCAGGGCCTCAGTCTATCCTCATAGGGAAGATTTCTGATACATGGGATCATCTTTGTCATCCTCCTTTGTACATTTTCCAGAGAATTTATATCCATTCTGTAATACGGTGACCAAAACTGTGCAGCATAATCTAAATGAGGCCTAACCAAGGATGTATAGAGTTGAAGAACAACCTGAGGACTCCTATTATTTATGCTTCTTGATATGAAGCCAAGGATTCTATTAGCTTTATTGCGAACACTTATGCACTGTTGTCTTGGTTTCAGATTACTGCTAACCAGAACTCCTAAATCTTTTTCGCAATCCGTAATATTAAGATCTACATTATTTAGTTTATATGTGGCATGGTTATTGTCCTGTCCAACATTTAGAACTTTGCATTTGTCTATATTAAACTGCATCTGCCACTTCTCCGACCACTGCATCAGTCTATTCAAATCCTGGAGTGCTCTAGTGTCCTCGTTAGAATGAATAGGACTGCCTATGTTGGTGTCATCAGCAAATTTGCTTATGCCGCTATTTATTCCCTCATCTATGTCGTTAATGTAGATTGTGAACAACAACGGGCCCAACACTGACCCCTGAGGAACACCGCTTGTGACGTGCCCCCATTCTGATTTCTCCCCATTTATGCAAACACTCTGCTGCCTATTTGTCAGCCATGCCTCTACCCAGGAAAAAATTTCTCCTATTCCGTGTGCCTTAAGTTTCCTCAATAGCCTCTGGTGTGGAACTCTATCGAAAGCCTTACTGAAGTCCATATACACAATATCATATTCATTACCATGATCTACCTCCTCAAACACCTTAGTGAAAAAAGTTAGTAAATTCGTAAGACAGGAACTACCCTTTGTAAAACCATGCTGAGATTCATTAATCAATCTGTGCCTGTCAAAATGGCTACGAATTGCTTCGGCAATTGATTCCATAAATTTTCCCACTATGGAGGTAAGGCTTATTGGTCCATAGTTCGAAGATAAGGACCTGTCACCTGCCTTGTAAATAGGCATCACATTTGCCATTTTCCACTTATCTGGCACTATGCCAGTTTGTAGTGATATGTTGAAAAGATTAGCCAAAGGTTTGCTAAGTTCCTCTTTACATTACTTTAAAACCCTTGCAAATAGCTCATCAGGGCCTGGGAATTTGTTAGGTTTCAATTTCTCTGTTTGAGGACCATGTCACTAGGTACCCTAATCGTGCATGGTTTGTTATCGTCCTGTTGTACATAATTTATTATTTCTGGAATTTCGCTAGTATCTTCCTGTGTAAAAACTGACAGGAAGTAGTTAATGAGAATTACACACACACACACACACACACACACACACACACACACACACACACACACACACACACACACACACACACACACACACACACACACACACTCGCGCTTCAGTGTGTCTCAGACAGTTACTCACGTCTATGGTCAAGGTGACAAAGTGATCAAGGTGAAGGTGTCGGGTGATCAAGGTGAAGGTGACTAGGTGATCAAGGTGAAGGTGACTAGGTGATCAAGGTGAAGGTGACTAGGTGATCAACGTGAGGATGTCAGGGTGATCAAGGTGAAGGTGACTACATGATCACACACACAGCCAGGAGCCGTGATTCGACCCCAGCAATCACAATTAGGCGAGTACACACATCTTACACACGTTGCCCCGTTCACCTAGCAGTAATTATGTACCTGGGTGTTAGGTGACTGTTGTGGGTCGCGTCCTGGGGAGAGAGAGAGAGAGAGAGAGAGAGAGAGAGAGAGAGAGAGAGAGAGAGAGAGAGAGTGAATTAAAGATACCTAAGAACTGGTCCCTCACAGAGGTCAGGGACCGTATAACGACCTAGCCTTGCGGTCTCTAACCTAACCCGTGACCTGACCCCCTTACCTACCCCCCTCTCGTCCAGGGAGGGGGGTCTTTCATGGTAGGAGGGGGTACGGGGTCAAATCCCAGTAGGGGGAGGGAGGGGGTCCCAAGACTTACCTTATAAAAATCTGATCACAACACCTGGCCTAATTTTGTTGCAAATTTTTAGGGATTTTTAGCTTTTTCGTAGAAATTTAAGTACAAAATTGTGGTACTTTGTAGGAATACATAAAGACTTGTAGTGGGACCTGTTGTAGTGGTACAGTCTTACTGGCAGTACAGTGCTCCCTGGATACAGTGATTTATGTGGTCCCAGACTACGGTGTATCGTGTAGGCAGCTACTGTAGCTACAGTGATCCCTGGTTACTGTACAGTGATCCCTGGTTACTGTACAGTGATCCCTGGTTACTGTAGTTACAGTGATGCCTGGTTACTGTAGCTAGAGTGATACCTGGTTACTGTAGTTACAGTGATCCCTGGTTACTGTAGTTACAGTGATCCCTGGTTACTGTAGTTACAGTGATCCCTAGTTACTGTAGTTACAGTGATCCCTGGTTACTGTAGTTACAGTGATCCCTGGTTACTGCAGCTACAGTGATCCCTGGTTACTGTAGTTACAGTGATCCCTGGTTACTGCAGCTACAGTGATCCCTGGTTACTGCAGCTACAGTGATCCCTGGTTACTGTAGCTAGAGTGATACCTGGTTACTGCAGCTACAGTGATCCCTGGTTACTGTAGTTACAGTGATCCCTGGTTACTGTAGCTACAGTGATCCCTGGTTACTGTAGCTACAGTGATCCCTGGTTACTGCAGCTACAGTGATCCCTGGTTACTGTAGTTACAGTGATCCCTGGTTACTGTAGCTACAGTGATCCCTGGTTACTGCAGCTACAGTGATCCCTGGTTACTGTAGTTACAGTGATCCCTGGTTACTGCAGCTACAGTGATCCCTGGTTACTGTAGTTACAGTGATCCCTGGTTACTGTAGCTACAGTGATCCCTGGTTACTGCAGCTACAGTGATCCCTGGTTACTGTAGTTACAGTGATCCCTGGTTACTGCAGCTACAGTGATCCCTGGTTACTGCAGCTACAGTGATCCCTGGTTACTGCAGCTACAGTGATCCCTGGTTACTGTAGTTACAGTGATCCCTGGTTACTGCAGCTACAGTGATCCCTGGTTACTGTAGCTACAGTGATCCCTGGTTACTGCAGCTACAGTGATCCCTGGTTACTGCAGCTACAGTGATCCCTGGTTACTGTAGTTACAGTGATCCCTGGTTACTGCAGCTACAGTGATCCCTGGTTACTGTAGTTACAGTGATCCCTGGTTACTGCAGCTACAGTGATCCCTGGTTACTGTAGCTACAGTGATCCCTGGTTACTGCAGCTACAGTGATCCCTGGTTACTGCAGCTACAGTGATCCCTGGTTACTGTAGCTACAGTGATCCCTGGTTACTGTAGCTACAGTGATCCCTGGTTACTGCAGCTACAGTGATCCCTGGTTACTGTAGCTACAGTGATCCCTGGTTACTGCAGCTACAGTGATCCCTGGTTACTGCAGCTACAGTGATCCCTGGTTACTGTAGTTACAGTGATCCCTGGTTACTGCAGCTACAGTGATCCCTGGTTACTGCAGCTACAGTGATCCCTGGTTACTGTAGCTACAGTGATCCCTGGTTACTGCAGCTACAGTGATCCCTGGTTACTGCAGCTACAGTGATCCCTGGTTACTGTAGCTACAGTGATCTCTGGTTACTGCAGCTACAGTGATCCCTGGTTACTGCAGCTACAGTGATCCCTGGTTACTGTAGCTACAGTGATCCCTGGTTACTGCAGCTACAGTGATCCCTGGTTACTGCAGCTACAGTGATCCCTGGTTACTGTAGTTACAGTGATCCCTGGTTACTGTAGCTACAGTGATCCCTGGTTACTGTAGCTACAGTGATCCCTGGTTACTGTAGTTACAGTGATCCCTGGTTACTGTAGTTACAGTGATCCCTGGTTACTGTAGCTACAGTGATCCCTGGTTACTGCAGCTACAGTGATCCCTGGTTACTGCAGCTACAGTGATCCCTGGTTACTGTAGCTACAGTGATCTCTGGTTACTGCAGCTACAGTGATCCCTGGTTACTGCAGCTACAGTGATCCCTGGTTACTGTAGCTACAGTGATCCCTGGTTACTGTAGTTACAGTGATCCCTGGTTACTGTAGTTACAGTGATCCCTGGTTACTGTAGCTACAGTGATCCCTGGTTACTGCAGCTACAGTGATCCCTGGTTACTGCAGCTACAGTGATCCCTGGTTACTGTAGTTACAGTGATCCCTGGTTACTGTAGTTACAGTGATCCCTGGTTACTGCAGCTACAGTGATCACATTGACCTTCACATTCTTGTCTGCTGGGCTGTCACTGTAATCTGTCTGCTGACTGTGTGTGTGTGTGTGTGTGTGTGTGTGTGTGTGTGTGTGTGTGTGTGTGTGTGTGTGTGTGTGTGTGTGTGTGTGTGTGTGTGTGTGTGTGTGTGTGTGTGTGTGTGTGTGTGCCGACTGTGTATGTGTCTGCTGACCATATGAGTCTGCTGACCATATGAGTCTGCTGACCATATGAGTCTGCTGATTGTGTGTAACTGCTGACTGTAACTACTGTGTGTAACTGCTGACTGTGTGCAACTTCTGACTGTAACTGTGTGTAACTATTGACTGTGTGTAACTACTGACTGTGTGTAACTGCTGACTGTAACTACTGTGTGTAACTATTGACTGTGTGTAACTGCTGACTGTAACTACTGTGTGTAACTATTGACTGTGTGTAACTGCTGACTGTAACTACTGTGTGTAACTATTGACTGTGTGTAACTATTGACTGTGTGTAACTGCTGACTGTAACTACTGTGTGTAACTATTGACTGTGTGTAACTACTGACTGTGTGTAACTGCTGACTGTAACTACTGTGTGTAACTATTGACTGTGTGTAACTGCTGACTGTGTGTAACTATTGACTGTGTGTAACTACTGACTGTGTGTAACTGCTGACTGTAACTACTGTGTGTAACTATTGACTGTGTGTAACTGCTGACTGTAACTGTGTGTAACTATTGACTGTGTGTAACTGCTGACTGTGTGTAACTATTGACTGTGTGTAACTACTGACTGTGTGTAACTGCTGACTGTAACTACTGTGTGTAACTATTGACTGTGTGTAACTGCTGACTGTAACTACTGTGTGTAACTATTGACTGTGTGTAACTGCTGACTGTAACTACTGTGTGTAACTATTGACTGTGTGTAACTGCTGACTGTAACTACTGTGTGTAACTATTGACTGTGTGTAACTGCTGACTGTGTGTAACTATTGACTGTGTGTAACTACTGACTGTGTGTAACTGCTGACTGTAACTACTGTGTGTAACTATTGACTGTGTGTAACTGCTGACTGTAACTGTGTGTAACTATTGACTGTGTGTAACTGCTGACTGTGTGTAACTATTGACTGTGTGTAACTACTGACTGTGTGTAACTGCTGACTGTAACTACTGTGTGTAACTATTGACTGTGTGTAACTGCTGACTGTAACTACTGTGTGTAACTGCTGACTGTAACTACTGTGTGTAACTATTGACTGTGTGTAACTGCTGACTGTGTGTAACTATTGACTGTGTGTAACTACTGACTGTGTGTAACTGCTGACTGTAACTACTGTGTGTAACTATTGACTGTGTGTAACTGCTGACTGTAACTACTGTGTGTAACTATTGACTGTGTGTAACTACTGACTGTGTGTAACTGCTGACTAACTACTGTGTGTAACTATTGACTGTGTGTAACTACTGACTGTAACTACTGTGTGCAACTGCTGACTGTGTGCAACTGCTGACTGTGTGTAACTACTGACTGTGTGTAACTGCTGTCTACTATCATGGTATCAACTGTATGTACTACCATAGTATCAATTGATTGTATCTACTGACTGTATCTACTATCATGGTATCAACTGACTGTATCCATCATGGTATCTAATATCATGGTATCAACTGACTGTATCTACTGACTGTATCTACTATCATGGTATCTACTGTCTCTACTATCATTGTATCTACTGACTGTATTTATCATGGTATCTATTGACTGTCTCTACTATCATGGTATCTATTGACTGTCTCTACTATCATGGTATCTATTAATTGTCTCTACTATCATGGTATCTACTGACTGTATTTATCATGGTAACAACTATCATGGTATCCATTGACTCCATCTACTATAATGGTATCTACTATCATGTATTAACTATAATGGTATCTACTATCATTGTATCAGCTGACTGCATCTACTATCATGGTATCTACTGACTGCATTATCATGGTATCTACTATGGTATCAACTGACTGCATTTACTATCATGGTATCAACTGACTGTGTCTACTATCATGGTATCAACTGACTGTGTCTACTATCATGGTATCAACTGACTGTGTCTACTATCATGGTATCAACTGACTGTGTCTACTACCATTGTATCAGCTGACTGCATCTACTATCATGGTATCTACTGACTGCATTATCATGGTATCTACTATGGTATCAACTGACTGCATTTACTATCATGGTATCAACTGACTGTGTCTACTATCATGGTATCTACTGACTGTATCTACTATCATGGTATCTACTGGCTGTATCTACTATCATGGTATCTACTGGCTGTATCTACTATCATGGTATCTACTGACTGTATCTACTATCATGGTATCTACTGGCTGTATCTACTATCATGGTATCTACTGACTGTATCTACTATCATGGTATCTACTGACTGTATCTACTATCATGGTATCTACTGACTGTATCTACTATCATGGTATCAACTGACTGTATTATCATGGTATCTACTGACTGCATTTACTCTCATGGTATCTACTGACTATCTACTATCATGGTATCTACCGACTGTATCTACTATCATGGTATCTGCTGACTGTATCTACTATCATGGTATCTACTGACTGTACCTAGTATCACGGTATCTACTGACTGTACCTAGTATCACGGTATCTACTGACTGTACCTAGTATCACGGTATCTACTGACTGTACCTAGTATCACGGTACCTACTGACTGTACCTAGTATCACGGTATCTACTGACTGTACCTATCATATTTACTGACTGTACCTACTATGTCTATCGGGGTAGATAGTTATATATACTTACTTAACAGGTTGATGTGAGTAGACTCCTGGAAGTAGAATATCCATAAGAGAAGAATCCTGGTGGCACTGTAAAGCACTGTTAGGCACGTTTAGGCACTGCTAGACACTGTAAAGCACTGTTAGGCACTGTTAAGCACTGTGAGGCACTGTTAAGCACTGCTAGGAACTGTTAGGCACTGCTAGGCACTGTTAGGCACTGTAACCTCAAGGGTAAACAAAAAATCACTGCTTTTTTCACTGTAGATAAAGGTAGATGGAGGAAGCTGGTAGACGACAAGGCAGCAGTGTCCTGGTAGATGAGACGGCAGCAGTTTCCTGTTAGATGAGACGGCAGCAGTGTCCTGGAAGGTAAGAATACAGCAGTGTCCTGGTAGATGAGACGGCAGCAGTGTCCTGGAAGGTAAGAATACAGCAGTGTCCTGGTAGATGAGACGGAAGCAGTGTCCTGGAACGTAAGAATCCTGCAGTGTCCTGGTAGATGAGACGGTAGCAGTGTCCTGGAAGGTAAGAATCCAGCAGTGTCCTGGTAGATGAGACGGCAGCAGTGATGCTTGCAGTGCTAGGGGGAAGGCAGCAGTGTACACCTGTGAACAGTGACGAGGTCTGCAGTGTACTGAGCTGTTGACTGTTCCATGGACCGTTCCCCCCCTACCCCTACCCCCTGGTTCCGTGTACCTGCAGGCCCACCCCTTTCCTAGCCCACTCCACCCCACCATCCCTCTCACCACTCCCCATCCCGTCCCTCTCTCACTCTCACACCTGT
Organism: Cherax quadricarinatus; assembly: GCF_038502225.1. Classification (NCBI taxonomy): domain Eukaryota; kingdom Metazoa; phylum Arthropoda; class Malacostraca; order Decapoda; family Parastacidae; genus Cherax; species Cherax quadricarinatus. The sequence goes on from NC_091388.1 coordinate 1,373,106, forward strand.
TGTGAAGATGATATGGTGGGTGGGGGTGGGTTGTAGTGGGTTGTAGGAGTTTGAGGTGGGTTGTGGAGGGTTGTGGTGGGTGGGGGTGGGTTATTGTGGGTGGGGGTGGGTTGTGGAGGGTTGTGGTGGGTGGGGGTGGGTTGTTGTGGGTTGTTGTGGGTGGGGGTGTGTTGTGGAGGGTTGTGGTGGGTGGGGGTGTGTTGTGGAGGGTTGTGGTGGGTGGGGGTGGGTTATTGTGGGTGGGGGTGGGTTGTGGAGGGTTGTGGTGGGTGGGGGTGGGTTGTTGTGGGTTGTTGTGGGTGGGGGTGTGTTGTGGAGGGTTGTGGTGGGTGGGGGTGTGTTGTGGAGGGTTGTGGTGGGTGGGGGTGTGTTGTGGAGGGTTGTGGTGGGTGGGGGTGTGTTGTGGAGGGTTGTGGTGGGTGGGGGTGTGTTGTGGAGGGTTGTGGTGGGTGGGGGTGTGTTGTGGAGGGTTGTGGTGGGTGGGGGTGTGTTGTGGAGGGTTGTGGTGGGTGGGGGTGTGTTGTGGAGGGTTGTGGTGGGTGGGGGGTGTTGTGGAGGGTTGTGGTGGGTGGGGGTGTGTTGTGGAGGGTTGTGGTGGGTGGGGGTGTGTTGTGGAGGGTTGTGGTGGGTGGGGGTGTGTTGTGGAGGGTTGTGGTGGGTGGGGGTGTGTTGTGGAGGGTTGTGGTGGGTGGGGGGGATTGTGGAGGGTTGTGGTGGGTGGGGGTGTGTTGTGGATGGTTGTGGTGGGTGGGGGTGTGTTGTGGAGGGTTATGGTGGGTGGGGGGGTGTTGTGGAGGGTTGTGGTGGGTGGGGGGGTGTTGTGGAGGGTTGTGGTGGGTGGGGGTGTGTTGTGGAGGGTTGTGGTGGGTGGGGGTGTGTTGTGGAGGGTTGTGGTGGGTGGGGGTGGGTGGTGGAGGGTTGTGGTGGGTGGGGGTGTGTTGTGGAGGGTTGTGGTGGGTGGGGGTGTGTTGTGGAGGGTTGTGGTGGGTGGGGGTGTGTTGTGGAGGGTTGTGGTGGGTGGGGGTGTGTTGTGGAGGGTTGTGGTGGGTGGGGGTGTGTTGTGGAGGGTTGTGGTGGGTGTGGGTGTGTTGTGGAGGGTTGGGGTGGGTGGGGGTGTGTTGTGGAGGGTTTTGGTGGGTGGGGGTGTGTTGTGGAGGGTTGTGGTGGGGGGGGGGTATTGTGGAGGGTTGTGGTGGGTGGGGGTGTGTTGTGGATGGTTGTGGTGGGTGGGGGTGTGTTGTGGAGGGTTGTGGTGGGTGGGGGGGTGTTGTGGAGGGTTGTGGTGGGTGGGGGGGTGTTGTGGAGGGTTGTGGTGGGTGGGGGTGGGTTGTGGAGGGTTGTGGGTGGGGGTGGGTTGTGGAGGGTTGTGGTGGGTGGGGGTGTGTTGTGGAGGGTTATGGTGGGTGGGGGTGTGTTGTGGAGGGTTGTGGTGGGTGGGGGTGTGTTGTGGAGGGTTGTGGTGGGTGGGGGTGTGTTGTGGAGGGTTGTGGTGCGTGGGGGTGGGTTGTAGGAGTTTCAGATGGGTTGTGGTGGGTTGTGAGTGGGGTTGTGGTGGGTTGTGTGGGTTTTAGGTTGTGATGGGTGTATATTACAAACACAGGTTATAGTCTGATGGGCGTGTTGCATCTGATTGCAAATCATCAACAATCAGACAGCGCAGGACAATCACGAACCATCAGATATAAGTGTTGTAATTTATATATTTTTTATAATATAAATTATATACATTCTGTATGTACACTGTATTTGTCAGGGTCACTGTAACTACAGTGACGTCCACCAGAGGTGGGGACGTCTGTCACTGCTACAACAGTGACGTACATCAGAGGTGGGGACGTCTGTCACTGTTACAACAGTGACGTCCACCAGAGGTGGGGACGTCTGTCACTGTTACAACAGTGACGTCCACCAGAGGTGGGGACGTCTGTCACTGTTACAACAGTGACGTCCACCAGAGGTGGGGACGTCTGTCACTGTTACAACAGTGACGTCCACCAGAGGTGGGGACGTCTGTCACTGTAACTACAGTGACGTCCACCAGAGGTGGGGACGTCTGTCACTGTTACAACAGTGACGTCTACCAGAGGTGGGGACGTCTGTCACTGTTACAACAGTGACGTCCACCAGAGGTGGGGTCGTCTGTCACTGTTACAACAGTGACGTCCACCAGAGGTGGGGACGTCTGTCACTGTTACAACAGTGACGCCCACCAGAGGTGGGGACGTCTGTCACTGTTACAACAGTGACGCCCACCAGAGGTGGGGACGTCTGTCACTGTTACAACAGTGACGTCCATCAGAGGTGGGGACGTCTGTCACTGTTACAACAGTGACGTCCACCAGAGGTGGGGACGTATGTCACTGTTACAACAGTGACGCCCACCAGAGGTGGGGACGTCTGTCACTGTTACAACAGTGACGTCCATCAGAGGTGGGGACGTCTGTCACTGTTACAACAGTGACGCCCACCAGAGGTGGGGACGTCTGTCACTGTTACAACAGTGACGTCCACCAGAGGTGGGGACGTCTGTCACTGTTACAACAGTGACGTCCACCAGAGGTGGGGACGTCTGTCACTGTTACAACAGTGACGTCCACCAGAGGTGGGGACGTCTGTCACTGTTACAACAGTGACGTCCACCAGAGGTGGGGACGTCTGTCACTGTTACAACAGTGACGTCCACCAAAGGTGGGGACGTCTGTCACTGTTACAACAGTGACGTCCACCAGAGGTGGGGACGTCTGTCACTGTTACAACAGTGACGTCCACCAGAGGTGGGGACGTCTGTCACTGTTACAACAGTGACGTCCACCAGAGGTGGGGACGTCTGTCACTGTTACAACAGTGACGTCCACCAGAGGTGGGGACGTCTGTCACTGTTACAACAGTGACGTCCATCAGAGGTGGGGACGTCTGTCACTGTTACAACAGTGACGTCCATCAGAGTTGTGGACGTCTGTCACTGTAACTACAGTGACGTCCACCAGAAGTGGGGACGTCTGTCACTGTTACAACAGTGACGTCCACCAGAGTTATGGACGTCTGTCACTGTTACAACAGTGACGTCCACCAGAAGTGGGGACGTCTGTCACTGTTACAACAGTGACGTCCACCAGAGTTGTGGACGTCTGTCACTGTTACAACAGTGACGTCCACCAGAGTTGTGGACGTCTGTCACTGTTACAACAGTGACGTCCACCAGAGTTGTGGACGTCTGTCACTGTTACAACAGTGATGTCCACCAGAGGTGTGGACGTCCTGAGATGAAGACAGAAATGGTGTCCTCTCTCCAAAACAAGTCTGCTGTAGGCCAGTAGGCCAGTAGGCCTACTGGCCCATGCCTAAGCCAATGACTCAACCCAACCACGTCAGGTCACATTCACTTAAGGAAGGAGCATGACATCAGACCTACCAGCACAAGCTAGTCAGGTCCAACTCACACCCACTCATGTATTTATCTAACCTATTTTTTAAACTACTCAACGTTTTAGCTTCTATGACGGTACTCGGGAGTTTGTTCCACTCATCCACAACTCTATTACCAAACCAACAGATATAAATTATTAAAAAATCGACCACAATGGATAAAAAAGTCTTAGTTATCCATATACAATATATATCCAGAGGCTAACGCGACGGTCTGGAGTTTTGAGACTTTGTAGATGAATGGTTCAGAGAACCGACATGTTGATAAATTAGACACATGTGCAACTCTTGGGTATCTTTATTGAGGAAACGTTTCGCCACACAGTGGCTTCATCAGTCCATACATAGGAGAAACTTGAAGAACAGGAGGAGAATGAGGTAATCAGTCCCTCAACCTTGAGTCGATGTGGTCAGTCCATCAATCAGTCCATCAATCAAGATTGATGGAATGACCACATCGACTCAAGGTTGAGGGACTGATTACCTCATTCTCCTCCTATTCTTCATGATTCTCCTTTGTATGGACTGATGAAGCCACTGTGTGGCGAAACGTTTCCTCAATAAAGATACCCAAGAGTTGCACATGTGTCTAATTTATCAGTTTTGAGACTCTCTGACCGCGGGTTCAAATCCCTCCCGTGGTATGGTTTGTTTATCACACAGTACCACTCTCTGGAGAGGCGTAGAATGAGGGGAGATATCATTGAAGTGTATAAGTGGATGACGGGCATAAACAAGGGAGACATTAATAAAGTACTGAGGGTGTCGAACCAGGTAAGAAACAGAAATAATGGATTTAAGTTGGATAAATTTAGATTTAGAAAGGACATAGGTAAGTACTGGTTTTCTAACAGAGTTGTAGATGCGTGGAACAGTCTTCCCAGTGGGGTGATAGAGGCTAGGATCCTAGGTGGCTTTTAAAAGAGATTGGACAGATATATGAGTGGGAGGGGCTGGGTTTGATTGGTGTTATTGGGTACGGGGGTAAATTCTTGGGTAGGTTTGTGTAGGGGTGGTTTTGGTATAAACCTTGGTAATAAATACCGACAAGTTGGTTTAGAAAGACACGTAAGCAAACACTATGACATATTTATTAGAAAACGTTTCGGTCCTGGGACCTTGATCACTTCTAACATACAGAGGTAGAAAGACATTATGTATATAGGCGGAGAGTGAGATGTGACGCACGTGACCTGAGGAATGTCATAAGAACATAAGAATGGAGGAACACTGTAGAAGGCCTACTGGCCCATGCGAGGCAGGTCCTTATCAAAACAACCTCTGCCTATGATGAGGACCACCAGGGGTGGTTTTGATTAGGACCGACCTTGATTGGGCCAGTAGGCCTTCTGCAGTGTTCCTCCATTCTTATGTTCTTAAAGATAATACATCCAAACAATCAAGTCCCAGAGAGAGAGTCTGGGATAAAGTTATCCTTGCCAGCGATGTGATGGATATATATGTTGTAGTGTTGGTGGTACAGAGCCCAGCGCATCGCACCATTGTTTCTCAAAAACCCAGACGAAAACCTTGACATAAACTATACCACGGGCGGGGTTAGAACCCGCGATCACAGCGTCGCAAAACTCCAGACCGTCGTGTTAGCCACTGGGCCAGCTGGCTGCAATAAGTTTTATCCAACTAGGTATATTTATACACCATAAGAAGGTTAGCATAGGCCACCACTGTGACCACAAATGCAAATTTTTACAGACGAATCTCCAGCTAGCGTGGCTGTGACGAACTCTAGCTCAAGTCCCCTCAAAGTCGTCAACATGACTCACGAAATCGTAATGACACGATTGCAATCGTGTCATTACATTTTCGTGGGTCACCTTGACATAATCTGGAGAACACTGTATGGGAGCAGCGTAAAGCAGGAGCTTTAGTTTAAGAAAGGTCTCTTGATAACTAGAAGACCATTTAAAGCAACTTTATTACTAGTAACAGAGACTAGTGGATAATAAAAGACACAATACCGTGACTGGAACGATACACAAATAACCCGCACATAAAAGAGAGAAGCTTACGACGACGTTTCGGTCCGACTTGGACCATTGACAAAGTCAATGGTCCAAGTCGGACCGAAACGTCGTCGTAAGCTTCTCTCTCTTATGTGTGAGTTATTTGTGTATAGAGACTAGTGGGGTCACAATAGAAATGTTCCGGCACATTTTCCGGTATATCTGTAACACTCCCAGAAATCATTGATGGAATTTCCTATCCTGGGGAACGGGATAATTTTGTCCTGCTAAAACTTTAGTAAACTTGGATGCCACTTTACCAGTTCCTACTTCACAACTTAGAAAAAGTTACAGTAGATTGGTCTAAAGATTGCTTACTAAGACTGACTTGTGTCCTGAACCTCTCTAAGAGATCTTTGATATGGGATGCTTGTTGATACCAAGTATCACAAACTACAACTGTATCGTCCCGGTAAGCGGCCGTGTCTACAAGTCATTTAAAAGCCTGATGGATCAGTTTTTGGAATGAGGTGGGTGAGTTCCTCATTCCAAAAGGAGTCACAGTATACTGATAATAACATGGAATTACAAAAGCAGAATCTCTTTAGCTCCGTCTGCTAGAGGTAGCTGGTAGTATCCTTTAAGGTCTAATTTAGAAGCTAACTTGACCTTACCCACAAAGTCCACTATGTCGTCCATACAAGATGGTAAACATCTGGTATTGTGACCTCATCTTGCGGTAATCTGTACACATCTTCACTCCCTCATCAGGTTTTTAAGAAGGATGCACTGTGAGGTCCACGGGCTGGAACACACTTCTGACAACCTATCTTCTGCTACAAATACTACTTCCTGCTTAAGTAGTTTCTGCTTCTTTAGCTCAGTAGGGAGACAGATCCCACGTCGACATCTTGGTAATCCAGGTTGAACATTTTGGAACATCCATAAATATGTCAGGATAAGTTTTCAGAAGAGTAATGTTAGTATTTGTCTTGTGCAAGTTCTGACATAATGGTGTGAAGATCCTGGAGGATGACTGAGTTGGGAAGCTTTATTTCAACTTCCAGAACTGTCTACATGGAATTACGGTCATCCAGGTTTACTGGAACAGAGAACAAGCTTATCATTGGACCCAGAAGTGGTTCCAAGAGATTTTTAATTTGGTTTAGTGGTGGACCTTACCCAACTTGGGTTTATCCAAGGGTGCTATCACATAGCTAAGGTCAGAAATTTTTTTACCACCTGCACAAGGCTCATTTCACCCGGAAACAAGGTGCTGGTCCAGGAACCTGTGACCAGACACAGGTTCCTGGATCTACACTTTGTCTCCAGAGTTAGATGAGGGAAATTAGGTATTTTATCACACCTCAGTTTTATGCTGTCCTGAGCTGTTTTCACGTTGGTCTTAGCCAGCTGTCTCGCCACGTAGTCTTGATGTAGACTCGTAGTGCGTCTTGCTGGCGTTTTCTCTCGCACTTCCTTAAGCAGATGTAGTGGACCTCTCACACTATGTCCAAAAATCGGCCCAAAGGGACTGTACCATGTCAATTGCTGTACAATTTCTCTCATTGCAAACAGCAACAGAGGAAGTGAGTCATCTCAGTCTGCAGGGAAAAAACATGAGTACGTACGCATCATAGTTTTTAAGGTCTGGTGACATTTCTAATGTTCCTTGAGACTAAAGATGATAGCAAAAGTTTTTAATTCTTAGCTGGGTTAAGGCAGTAAGTTACTGTCTTGGCCACTCTGAATAAATCGTCGAATTCCAACGTGAGAAATAAACTCCAAGGTGAGAAATAAATTCTAACGTGAGAAATAAATTCCAAAGTGAGAAATATATTGGATTAGAGCTTTATAGACGGCCTTAGTATTGATGCTGCACATAGGTACAGCATTAGGATACCTAGTGTTTTATCAGTAGTAAACAGGTATTGATTACCTGATTTGGCTTTAGGTAAGGGTCCCACACAGTCCCATTAAACCTGCATCACGAATTGATGCAGGTTTAATGCAGTGTCCGGGTTTACCAGCTTTCTGACACGACAGGATGTGTTGTAACTCCGAACATCTCGTCTTATAACTAGCCAATCAGAGCCGTGATACCCTGTAGTGTCTTAGTGACACACAAGTGTTCTAGCAACGAATCATAAGATACCTTAATGAACCTGAGGTGTGAATTTCTTAGATATTACAAGCCTATCATGTTTGATTATTCTCCCTACCTCCTTACCAGTAACTGAATTAAATTGTATATATTTAGCCGGGTGTATAGAGTCGACAAGGTCTGTCCGTCAGGCATAGAGACAAGAGAAACCATACCCCCGGCCGGGATTGAACCCGCGGTCATAGTCTCAAAACTCCAGCCCGTCGCGTTAGCCACTAGACCAGCTAGCCACAATAACATTCATCCAACTAGGTATATTTCTACACCATAGGAAGGGACTTGAGCTAGAGTTCGTCACGGCCACGCTAGCTGGAGATTCGTCTGTAAAAACTTGCATTTGTGGTCACAGTGGTGCCTGTGCTAACCTTCCTATGGTGTAGAAATATACCTAGTTGGATGAATCTTATTGTGGCTAGCTGGTCTAGTGGCTAACGCGACGGGCTGGAGTTTTGAGACTCTATGACCGCGGGTTCAATCCCGGCCGGGGGTATGGTTTGTTTGCAATCGTGTCATTACGATTTCTTGAGTCATAGAGACAAGAGTTTCTGACAATCCTGAGTGCTTGCTCAGGGGTTTTTCACTAGATTAACGAGGCCCTGGTCATTTTTCCTCGTAAAACATTTTGTTTAATACAAGATCTAAGTGCTACGATATAAGGCCAGTACTCTCTTCAGACCTTCCCTTGGATGTTGCTTGAGCTATGGCCACGACTGGAAGAGCTTTCTGTGGCTACAATACACTCAGGACACAACCTGGAACACAGGATATTGTTATCAAGTGACTATGGCCACGACTGGAAGAACTTTCTGTGGCTACAATACACCCAGGACACAACCTGGAACACAGGATATTGTTATCAAGTGACTATGGCCACGACTGGAAGAGCTTTCTGTGACTACAATACACTCAGGACACAACCTGGAACACAGGATATTGTTACCAAGTGACTATGGCCACGACTGGAAGAACTTTCTGTGGCTACAATACACCCAGGACACAACCTGGAACACAGGATATTGTTACCAAGTGACTATGGCCACGACTGGAAGAACTTTCTGTGGCTACAATACACCCAGGACACAACCTGGAACACAGGATATTGTTACCAAGTGACTATGGCCACGACTGGAAGAACTTTCTGTGGCTACAATACACTCAGGACACAACCTGGAACACAGGAGATTGTTACCAAGTGACTATGGCCACGACTGGAAGAACTTTCTGTGGCTACAATACACTCAGGACACAACCTGGCACACAGGATATTGTTACCAAGTGACTAAAAAAGCATCCTTCACGAGGTAAAGGATGCTTTTATGAAGAGGAACTGAAAAAACAAGCTCCTCCATAAGCTTTTAATTGGACTGAAGACTTCAAAGATGTCTCAGAAATTAAAAGTACTCTTGTAAGAGGGAACAATAAGTTCCGGTGTTCCTCATGGTGGGAACTACAACGGGACAGTCCTGCTCCTTAATGGAGTTTTGACTGACGCCATAATTTGTACTCTTGCCGACACTTGGCAGGAATACACTGATATGCTGCTAGTTCAGTAGCCTTCAGAGAAGTCTTTATCTTGATCCACGAAATTGTAATGACACGATGGCAAACCATGCCACGGGTGGGGTTAGAACTCACGACCAGAGAGTCATTAAACTCCAGACTGACGCGTTAGCCACTGGACCAGCTGGCTACAATAACATTCATATACCTAGTTGGATGAATCTTATTGTAGGCAGCTGGTCCAGTGGCTAACGCGTCGGTCTGGAGTTTTGTGACTGATCGCGGGTTCTAACCCCACCCGTGGTATGGTTTAAGTCTTCATCTTGTGAACCATCAGTGAATTCCTGTGTTGTACCAGTGAATTCCTGTGCTGTACCAGTGAATTCCTGTGCTGTACCAGTGAATTCCTGTGCAGTACCAGTGAATTCAAGTGCTGTACCAGTGAATTCAAGTGCTGTACCAGTGAATTCAAGTGCTGTACCAGTGAATTTCCGTACTGTATCAGTGAATTTCTGTGCTGTACCAGTGAATTCCAGTGCTGTACCAGTGAATTCCTGTGCTGTACCAGTGAATTCCTGTACTGTACCAGTGAATTCCTGTACTGTACCAGTGAATTCCTGTACTGTACCAGTGAATTCCTGTACTGTACCAGTGAATTCCAGTGCTGTACCAGTGAATTCCAGTGCTGTACCAGTGAATTCCTGTGTTGTACCAGTGAATTCCTGTGCTGTACCAGTGAATTCCTGTGTTGTACCAGTGAATTCCTGTGCTGTACCAGTGAATTCCTGTGTTGTATCAGTGAATTCCTTTGCTGTACCAGTGAATTCCTGTGTTGTACCAGTGAATTCCTTTGCTGTACCAGTGAATTCCTGTGCTGTACCAGTGAATTCCTGTGTTGTACCAGTGAATTCCTGTGCTGTACCAGCGAATTCCTGTGCTGTACCAGTGAATTCCTGTGTTGTACCAGTGAATTCCTGTGTTGTACCAGTGAATTCCTTTGCTGTACCAGTGAATTCCTGTGTTGTACCAGTGAATTCCTGTGCTGTACCAGTGAATTCCTGTGCTGTACCAGTGAATTCCTGTGTTGTACCAGTGAATTCCTGGGTTGTACCAGTGAATTCCTTTGCTGTACCAGTGAATTCCTGTGTTGTACCAGTGAATTCCTGTGCTGTACCAGTGAATTCCTGTGCTGTACCAGTGAATTCCTGTGCTGTACCAGTGAATTCCTGTGCTGTACCAGTGAATTTCCGTACTGTACCAGTGAATTTCTGTGCTGTACCAGTGAATTCCTGTGTTGTACCAGTGAATTCCTTTGCTGTACCAGTGAATTCCTGTGTTGTACCAGTGAATTCCTGTGCTGTACCAGTGAATTCCTGTGCTGTACCAGTGAATTCCTGTGTTGTACCAGTGAATTCCTGTGCTGTACCAGTGAATTCCTGTGTTGTACCAGTGAATTCCTGTGCTGTACCAGTGAATTCCTGTGCTGTACCAGTGAATTCCTGTGTTGTACCAGTGAATTCCTTTGCTGTACCAGTGAATTCCTGTGTTGTACCAGTGAATTCCTGTGTTGTACCAGTGAATTCCTGTGCTGTACCAGTGAATTCCTGTGTTGTACCAGTGAATTCCTTTGCTGTACCAGTGAATTCCTGTGCTGTACCAGTGAAGTCCTGTGTTGTACCAGTGAATTCCTGTGCTGTACCAGTGAATTTCCGTACTGTACCAGTGAATTTCTGTGCTGCACCAGTGAATTCCTGTGTTGTACCAGTGAATTCCTGTGTTGTACCAGTGAATTTCCGCACTGTACCAGTGAATTTCTGTGCTGAACCAGTGAATTCCTGTGTTGTACCAGTGAATTCCTGTGCTGTACCAGTGAATTCCTGTGCTGTACCAGTGAATTCCTGTGTTGTACCAGTGAATTCCTGTGCTGTACCAGTGAATTTCTGTGCTGTACCAGTGAATTCCTATGCTGTACCAGTGAATTTCTGTACTGTACCAGTGAATTCCTGCACTGTACCAGTGAATTCCTGCACTGTACCAGTGCATTCCTGCACTGTACCAGTGAATTTCTGTGCTGTACCAGTGAATTCCTGCACTGTACCAGTGAATTTCTGTGCTGTACCAGTGAATTCCTGTGTTGTACCAGTGAATTCCTGTGCTGTACCAGTGAATTCCTGTGTTGTACCAGTGAATTCCTGTGCTGTACCAGTGAATTCCTGTGTTGTATCAGTGAATTCCTTTGCTGTACCAGTGAATTCCTGTGTTGTACCAGTGAATTCCTGTGCTGTACCAGTGAATTCCTGTGCTGTACCATTGAATTCCTGTGTTGTACCAGTGAATTCCTTTGCTGTACCAGTGAATTCCTGTGCTGTACCAGTGAATTCCTGTGTTGTACCAGTGAATTCCTGTGCTGTACCAGCGAATTCCTGTGCTGTACCAGTGAATTCCTGTGTTGTACCAGTGAATTCCTGTGTTGTACCAGTGAATTCCTTTGCTGTACCAGTGAATTCCTGTGTTGTACCAGTGAATTCCTGTGCTGTACCAGTGAATTCCTGTGCTGTACCAGTGAATTCCTGTGTTGTACCAGTGAATTCCTGGGTTGTACCAGTGAATTCCTGTGCTGTACCAGTGAATTCCTGTGTTGTACCAGTGAATTCCTGTGCTGTACCAGTGAATTCCTGTGCTGTACCAGTGAATTCCTGTGCTGTACCAGTGAATTCCTGTGCTGTACCAGGGAATTTCCGTACTGTACCAGTGAATTTCTGTGCTGTACCAGTGAATTCCTGTGTTGTACAGTGAATTCCTGTGCTGTACCAGTGAATTCCTGTGTTGTACCAGTGAATTCCTGTGCTGTACCAGTGAATTCCTGTGCTGTACCAGTGAATTCCTGTGTTGTACCAGTGAATTCCTGTGCTGTACCAGTGAATTCCTGTGTTGTACCAGTGAATTCCTGTGCTGTACCAGTGAATTCCTGTGCTGTACCAGTGAATTCCTGTGTTGTACCAGTGAATTCCTTTGCTGTACCAGTGAATTCCTGTGTTGTACCAGTGAATTCCTGTGTTGTACCAGTGAATTCCTGTGCTGTACCAGTGAATTCCTGTGTTGTACCAGTGAATTCCTTTGCTGTACCAGTGAATTCCTGTGCTGTACCAGTGAATTCCTGTGTTGTACCAGTGAATTCCTGTGCTGTACCAGTGAATTTCCGTACTGTACCAGTGAATTTCTGTGCTGCACCAGTGAATTCCTGTGTTGTACCAGTGAATTCCTGTGTTGTACCAGTGAATTTCCGCACTGTACCAGTGAATTTCTGTGCTGAACCAGTGAATTCCTGTGTTGTACCAGTGAATTCCTGTGCTGTACCAGTGAATTCCTGTGCTGTACCAGTGAATTCCTGTGTTGTACCAGTGAATTCCTGTGCTGTACCAGTGAATTTCTGTGCTGTACCAGTGAATTCCTATGCTGTACAAGTGAATTTCTGTACTGTACCAGTGAATTCCTGCACTGTACCAGTGAATTCCTGCACTGTACCAGTGCATTCCTGCACTGTACCAGTGAATTTCTGTGCTGTACCAGTGAATTCCTGCACTGTACCAGTGAATTTCTGTGCTGTACCAGTGAATTCCTGCACTGTACCAGTGAATTCCTGCACTGTACCAGTGAATTCCTGCACTGTACCAGTGAATTCCTGTACTGTACCAGTGAATTCCTGCACTGTACCAGTGAATTCCTGTACTGTACCAGTGAATTCCTGCACTGTACCAGTGAATTTCTGTACTGTACCAGTGAATTCCTATGCTGTACCAGTGAATTCCTGCACTGTACCAGTGAATTCCTGTACTGTACCAGTGAATTCCTGTACTGTACCAGTGAATTCCTGCACTGTACCAGTGAATTCCTGTACTGTACCAGTGAATTCCTGTGCTGTACCAGTGAATTCCTGTGTTGTACCAGTGAATTCCTGTGGTGTACCAGTGAATTTCTCTGCTGTACCAGTGAATTCCTGTGCTGTACCAGTGAATTCCTGTGTTGTACCAGTGAATTTCTGTGCTGTACCAGTGAATTCCTGTACTGTACCAGTGAATTCCTGTGTTGTTCCAGTGAATTCCTGTACTGTACCAGTGAATTCCTGTACTGTACCAGTGAATTCCTGTGTTGTACCAGTGAATTCCTGTGTTGTACCAGTGAATTCCTGTACTGTACCAGTGAATTCCTGTACTGTACCAGTGAATTCCTGCACTGTACCAGTGAATTCCTGTGCTGTACCAGTGAATTCCTGTGCTGTACCAGTGAATTCCTGTACTGTACCAGTGAATTCCTGTGCTGTACCAGTGAATTCCTGTACTGTACCAGTGAATTCCTGCACTGTACCAGTGAATTCCTGCACTGTACCAGTGAATTCCTGAGCTGTACCAATGAATTCCTGTACTGTACCAGTGAATTCCTGTACTGTACCAGTGAATTCCTGCACTGTACCAGTGAATTCCTGTGCTGTACCAGTGAATTCCTGCACTGTACCAGTGAATTCCTGCACTGTACCAGCGAATTCCTGTGCTGTACCAGTGAATTCCTATGCTGTACCAGTGAATTCCTGCACCGTACCAGTGAATTCCTGCACTGTACCAATGAATTCCTGCACTGTACCAGTGAATTCCTGTGCTGTAGCAGTGAATTCCAGTGCTGTATGACCCAGTGCTCCAGTGGTCATCTCAGAACGGAGTGTTTTTCAAATGACTCGAGTAACTACTCAGGTCCTGAAACAGAAATGAGGTACCAAAGACAGTGACAATACAATCACCACTACGCCAAAATTTTCTTCTTTCCTCTCTATCACAATCCTGACCACTATGACAAGGTCTTGGATGGTCACTCCTGCCTCTCACAACTACTGGACCACTATGACAAGGTCTTGGATGGTCACTCCTGCCTCTCACAACTACTGGACCACTATGACAAGGTCTTGGATGGTCACTCCTGCCTCTCACAACTACTGGACCACTATGACAAGGTCTTGGATGGTTACTCCTGCCTCTCACAACTACTGGACCACTATGACAAGGTCTTGGATGGTCACTCCTGCCTCTCACAACTACTGGACCACTATGACAAGGTCTTGGATGGTCGCTCCTGCCTCTCACAACTACTGGACCACTATGACAAGGTCTTGGATGGTCACTCCTGCCTCTCACAACTACTGGACCACTATGACAAGGTCTTGGATGGTCACTCCTGCCTCTCACAACTACTGGACCACCATGACATGGTCTTGGATGGTCGCTCCTGCCTCTCACAACTACTGGACCACTATGACAAGGTCTTGGATGGTCACTCCTGCCTCTCACAACTACTGGACCACTATGACAAGGTCTTGGATGGTCGCTCCTGCCTCTCACAACTACTGGACCACTATGACAAGGTCTTGGATGGTCACTCCTGCCTCTCACAACTACTGGACCACTATGACAAGGTCTTGGATGGTCACTCCTGCCTCTCACAACTACTGGACCACTATGACAGGGTCTTGGATGGTCACTCCTGCCTCTCACAACTACTGGACCACTATGACAAGGTCTTGGATGGTCACTCCTGCCTCTCACAACTACTGGACCACTATGACATGGTCTTGGATGGTCGTTCCTGCCTCTCACAACTACTGGACCACTATGACAAGGTCTTGGATGGTCGCTCCTGCCTCTCACAACTACTGGACCACTATGACATGGTCTTGGATGGTCGTTCCTGCCTCTCACAACTACTAGACCACCATGACAAGGTCTTGGATGGTCGCTCCTGCCTCTTACAACTACTGGCCCACGGTGACATGGTCTTGGATGGTCACTCCTGCCTCTCACAACTACTGGACCACTATGACATGGTCTTGGATGGTCGCTCCTGCCTCTCACAACTACTCGACCACCATGACAAGGTCTTGGATGATCGCTCCTGCCTCTCACAACTACTGGCCCACGATGACATGGTCTTGGATGGTCACTCCTGCCTCTCACAACTACTGGACCACTATGACATGGTCTTGGATGGTCGCTCCTGCCTCTCACAACTACTGGACCACTATGACAAGGTCTTGGATGGTCACTCCTGCCTCTCACAACTACTGGACCACTATGACAAGGTCTTGGATGGTCACTCCTGCCTCTCACAACTACTGGACCACTATGACAAGGTCTTGGATGGTCACTCCTGCCTCTCACAACTACTGGACCACTATGACAAGGTCTTGGATGGTTACTCCTGCCTCTCACAACTACTGGACCACTATGACAAGGTCTTGGATGGTCACTCCTGCCTCTCACAACTACTGGACCACTATGACAAGGTCTTGGATGGTCGCTCCTGCCTCTCACAACTACTGGACCACTATGACAAGGTCTTGGATGGTCACTCCTGCCTCTCACAACTACTGGACCACTATGACAAGGTCTTGGATGGTCACTCCTGCCTCTCACAACTACTGGACCACCATGACATGGTCTTGGATGGTCGCTCCTGCCTCTCACAACTACTGGACCACTATGACAAGGTCTTGGATGGTCACTCCTGCCTCTCACAACTACTGGACCACTATGACAAGGTCTTGGATGGTCGCTCCTGCCTCTCACAACTACTGGACCACTATGACAAGGTCTTGGATGGTCACTCCTGCCTCTCACAACTACTGGACCACTATGACAAGGTCTTGGATGGTCACTCCTGCCTCTCACAACTACTGGACCACTATGACAGGGTCTTGGATGGTCACTCCTGCCTCTCACAACTACTGGACCACTATGACAAGGTCTTGGATGGTCACTCCTGCCTCTCACAACTACTGGACCACTATGACATGGTCTTGGATGGTCGTTCCTGCCTCTCACAACTACTGGACCACTATGACAAGGTCTTGGATGGTCGCTCCTGCCTCTCACAACTACTGGACCACTATGACATGGTCTTGGATGGTCGTTCCTGCCTCTCACAACTACTAGACCACCATGACAAGGTCTTGGATGGTCGCTCCTGCCTCTTACAACTACTGGCCCACGGTGACATGGTCTTGGATGGTCACTCCTGCCTCTCACAACTACTGGACCACTATGACATGGTCTTGGATGGTCGCTCCTGCCTCTCACAACTACTCGACCACCATGACAAGGTCTTGGATGATCGCTCCTGCCTCTCACAACTACTGGCCCACGATGACATGGTCTTGGATGGTCACTCCTGCCTCTCACAACTACTGGACCACTATGACAAGGTCTTGGATGGTCGCTCCTGCCTCTCACAACTACTGGACCACTATGACAAGGTCTTGGATGGTCGCTCCTGCCTCTCACAACTACTGGACCACTATGACAAGGTCTTGGATGGTCGCTCCTGCCTCTCACAACTACTGGACCACTATGACATGGTCTTGGATGGTCGCTCCTGCCTCTCACAACTACTGGACCACTATGACAAGGTCTTGGATGGTCGCTCCTGCCTCTCACAACTACTGGACCACTATGACATGGTCTTGGATGGTCGTTCCTGCCTCTCACAACTACTGGACCACCATGACAAGGTCTTTGATGGTCGCTCCTGCCTCTCACAACTACTGGATCACTTTGACATGGTCTTGGATGGTCGCTCCTGCCTCTCACAACTACTGGACCACTATGACATGGTCTTGGATGGTCGCTCCTGCCTCTCACAACTACTGGACCACTATGACATGGTCTTGGATGGTCACTCCTGCCTCTCACAACTACTGGACCACTATGACATGGTCTTGGATGGTCGCTCCTGCCTCTCACAACTACTGGACCACTATGACATGGTCTTGGATGGTCGCTCTTGCCTCTCACAACTACTGGACCACTATGACATGGTCTTGGATGGTCGGTCCTGCCTCTCACAACTACTGGACCATTATGGCATTGTCTTGGATGGTCGCTCCTGCCTCTCACAACTACTGGACAACTATAACATGGTCTTGGATGGTCGCTCCTGCCTCTCACAACTACTGGACCACTATGACATGGTCTTGGGTGGTCGCTCCTGCCTCTCACAACTACTGGACCACTATGACATGCTCTTGGATGGTCGCTCCTGCCTCTCACAACTACTGGACCACTATGACATGGTCTTGGATGGTCGCTCCTGCCTCTCACAACTACTGGACCACTATGGATGGTCGTGGATGGTCGCTCCTGCCTCTCACAATAACTGGACCACTATGACATGGTCTTGGATGGTCGCTCCTGCCTCTCACAACTACTGGACCACTATGACATGGTCTTGGATGGTCGCTCCTGCCTCTCACAACTACTGGACCACTATGACATGGTCTTGGTCGCTCCTGCCTCTCACAACTACTGGACCACTATGACATGGTTTTGGATGGTCGCTCCTGCCTCTCACAACTACTGGACCACTATGACATGGTCTTGGATGGTCGCTCCTGCCTCTCACAACTACTGGACCACTATGACATGGTCTTGGATGGTCGCTCCTGCCTCTCACAACTATTGGACCACTGTGACATGGTCTTGGATGGTCGCTCCTGCCTCTCACAACTACTGGACCACTATGACATGGTTTTGGATGGTCGCTCCTGCCTCTCACAACTACTGGACCACTATGACATGGTTTTGGATGGTCGCTCCTGCCTCTCACAACTACTGGACCACTATGACATGGTCTTGGATGGTCGCTCCTGCCTCTCACAACTACTGGACCACTATGACATGGTCTTGGATGGTCGCTCGTGCCTCTCACAACTATTGGACCACTATGACATGGTCTTGGATGGTCACTCCTGCCTCTCACAACTACTGGACCACTATGACATGGTCTTGGATGGTCGCTCCTGCCTCTCACAACTACTGGACCACCATGACAAGGTCTTGGATGGTCGTTCCTGCCTCTCACAACTACTGGGCCACTATGACAAGGTCTTGGATGGTCGTTCCTGCCTCTCACAACTACTGGACCACTATGACAAGGTCTTGGATGGTCGTTCCTGCCTCTCACAACTACTGGACCACTATGACAAGGTCTTGGATGGTCGCTCCTGCCTCTCACAACTACTGGACCACCATGACATGGTCTTGGATGGTCGCTCCTGCCTCTCACAACTACTGGACCACTATGACAAGGTCTTGGATGGTCACTCCTGCCTCTCACAACTACTGGACCACTATGACAAGGTCTTGGATGGTCGCTCCTGCCTCTCACAACTACTGGACCACTATGACAAGGTCTTGGATGGTCGCTCCTGCCTCTCACAACTACTGGACCACTATGACAAGGTCTTGGATGGTCGTTCCTGCGTCTCACAACTACTGGACCACTATGACAAGGTCTTGGATGGTCGTTCCTGCCTCTCACAACTCTTGGCTGTCTTCAAGAAGCCGCTGGTTAGTACCTGACAAGTCAGGCTGTGGTTTATATATATATATATATATATATATATATATATATATATATATATATATATATATATATATATATATATTGGTTTACGTGCAGTCAGTAGTGACAGGTGTTGTGGCACGTGTTTTGACAAGTGTTGTTGAAAGTGTTGTAACAGCTGTGGCAGGTGGCAAGTATTGTGGCAGTTGCTGTAGCAGGTGTTGCAAGTGTTGGTGCAGGTGTTGTAGGTGTTGCAGGCGTTTTGGCAGGTGTTGACAGGTGTTGCTGGTGTTACATTCCTAACTTTCTCTTCACCTTGAAGAGTTTGAATGACGAGGTGGTGGTGGAGGGGGTGGTGGTGGTGGTGGAGGTGGAGTAGGGGGTGGTGGAGGTGGTGGAGGTGGTGGTGGAGGTGGTGGTGAGGGTGGTGGTGGTGGAGGTGGTGGTGGTGGTGGTGGTGGAGGGGGTGGTGGAGGTGGTGGTGGAGGTGGTGGAGGGGGTGGTGGTGGAGGTGGTGGTGGTGGTGGTGGAGGTGGTGGTGAAGGTGGTGGAGGTGGTGGTGGAGGTGGTGGTGGAGGTGGTGGAGGGGGTGGTGGAGGTGGTGGAGGGGGTGGTGGAGGGGGTGGTGGAGGGGGTGGTAAGGGTGGTGGTGGAGGTGGTGGTGGAGGTGGTGGAGGGGGTGGTGGAGGGGGTGGTGGAGGTGGTGGTGGTGGTGGTGGTGGTGGTGGGGGTGGTAGTGGAGTTGGAGGTGGTGGAGGAGGCGGGGATGGTGGAGGTGGTGGTAGAGTTGGAGGAGGAGGAGGTGGTAGTGGTGGAGGTGGAGGAGAAAAGAGAAGAATGAAGATGGTCAAGAGGAGAGAAAGATGGTAAGAAGAGTCGCAGGAAGAATGCGGAAGAGTTGAGGCAGTTGACTGTATGACGTTGTTGAGTAATGTACTTTCTATGTTGTTGTGGTGCTTGGTGGTGCTCGTGGTGGTGCTTGTGGTGGTGCTTGTGGTGGTGCTTGTGGTGGTGCTTGTGGTGGTGCTTGTGGTGGTGCTTGTTGTGGTGCTTGGTGGTGCTTGTGGTGGTGCTTGTGGTGGTGCTTGGTGGTGGTGCTTGGTGGTGGTGCTTGTGGTGGTGCTTGTGGTGGTGCTTGATGGTGCTTGTGGTTGTGCTTGATGGTGCTTGTGGTGGTGCTTGTGGTGGTGCTTGTGGTGGTGCTTGTGGTGGTGCTTGTGGTGGTGCTTGTGGTGGTGCTTGTTGTGGTGCTTGGTGGTGCTTGTGGTGGTGCTTGTGGTGGTGCTTGGTGGTGGTGCTTGGTGGTGGTGCTTGTGGTGGTGCTTGTGGTGGTGCTTGATGGTGCTTGTGGTTGTGCTTGATGGTGCTTGTGGTGGTGCTTGTGGTGGTGCTTGTGGTGGTGCTTGGTGGTGGTGCTTGGTGGTGGTGCTTGTGGTGGTGCTTGGTGGTGCTTGTGGTGGTGCTTGCGGTGGTGCTTGTTGTGGTGCTTGGTGGTGCTTGTGGTGGTGCTTGGTGGTGCTTGGTGGTGCTTGTGGTGGTGCTTGTGGTGGTGCTTGTGGTGGTGCTTGTGGTGGTGCTTGTGGTGGTGCTTGATGGTGCTTGTGGTGGTGCTTGATGGTGCTTGTGGTGGTGCTTGATGGTGCTTGTGGTGGTGCTTGATGGTGCTTGTGGTGGTGCTTGTGGTGGTGCTTGTGGTGGTGCTTGGTGGTGGTGCTTGGTGGTGCTTGTGGTGGTGCTTGTGGTGGTGCGTGGTGGTGGTGGTGTGGGTGGTGATGGTGATGGTGTCAGTGGTGGTGGTGATGGTGGTGGTGTCAGTGGTGGTGTGGGTGGTGGTGGTGGAGGTGATGGTGGTGGTGTCAGTGGTGGTGGTGGCGGTGATGGTGGTGGTGTCAGTGGTGGTGGAGGTGATGGTGGTGGTGTCAGTTTTGGTGGAGGTGATGGTGGTGTCAGTGGTGGTGGTTGTGTCAGTGGTGGTGTCAGTGGTGGTGTCAGTGATGGTGTCAGTGGTGGTGTGGGTGGTGGTGGTGTCAGTGGTGGTGGTCGTGGTGGTGGTGGTGTCAGTCGTGGTGGTGGTGTCAGTGGTGGTGGTGTTGGTGTCAGTGGTGGTGGTTGTGGTCGTGGTGGTAGTGGTTTCAGTGGTGGTGGTGGTGGTGGTGGTGGTGGTGGTGTCAGTGGTGGTGGTGGTGGTGTGCGTGGTGGTGGTGGTGGTGATGGTGGTGGTGGTCGTCGTGGTGGTGTCAGTGGTGGTGGTGGTGTCAGTGGTGGTGGTGGTGGTGGTGGTGGTGGTGTCAGTGGTGGTGGTGGTGGTGGTGTCAGTGGTGGTGGTGGTGTCAGTGGTGGTGGTGGTGTCAGTGGTGGTGGTGGTGTCAGTGGTCGTGGTGGTGTCAGTGGTGGTGGTGGTGTCAGTGGTGGTGGTGGTGGTGTCAGTGGTGGTCGTGGTGGTGTCAGTGGTGGTGGTGGTGTCAGTGGTGGTGGTGGTGGTGTCAGTGGTGGTGGTGGTGGTGGTGGTGGTGATGGTGGTGGTGTCAGTGGTGGTGGTGGTGTCAGTGGTGGTGGTGGTGTCAGTGGTGGTGGTGGTGTCAGTGGTGGTGGTGGTGTCAGTGGTGGTGGTGGTGGTGGTGGTGGTGGTGGTGGTCGTGGTGGTGAACAAGAACGACCAGTAGAGTAAAGAACAATATTGTCAATATTAATTAGAACAATAATGAAATAACTAACATTAAAAATACCCGACGTTGATGCGACGTAATTATTGTGATAACAGACGTAACTACCCTTTATATTTTGTCATTGCTACACACTGTGGCACAGAATCAACACTGTGGCACAGAATCAACACTGTGGCACAGAATCAACACTGTGGCACAGAATCAACACTGTGGCATAGAATCAACACTGTGGCACAGAATCAACACTGTGGCATAGAATCAACACTGTGGCACAGAATCAACACTGTGGCACAGAATCAACACTGTGGCACAGAATCAACACTGTGGCACAGAATCAACACTGTGGCACAGAATCAACACTGTGGCACAGAATCAACACTGTGGCACAGAATCAACACTGTGGCACAGAATCAATAACTATTGAATACACACTGGCAAGTTGTTCGTGGTAGTAACAGGTCCTGATAACAGTTGAAGCTTGTGGCACCCCACTCACCCAGTACTGATGCTTGTGGCACCCCACTCACCCAGTACTGATGCTTGTGGTACCCCACTCACCCAGTACTGATGCTTGTGGCACCCCACTCACCCAGTACTGATGCTTGTGGTACCCCACTCACCCAGTACTGATGCTTGTGGCACCCCACTCACCCAGTACTGATGCTTGTGGTACCCCACTCACCCAGTACTGATGCTTGTGGCACCCCACTCACCCAGTACTGATGCTTGTGGTACCCCACTCACCCAGTACTGATGCTTGTGGCACCCCACTCACCCAGTACTGATGCTTGTGGCACCCCACTCACCCAGTACTGATGCTTGTGGCACCCCACTCACCCAGTACTGAAGCTTGTGGCACCCCACTCACCCAGTACTGAAGCTTGTGGCACCCCACTCACCCAGTACTGATGCTTGTGGCACCCCACTCACCCAGTACTGATGCTTGTGGCACCCCACTCACCCAGTACTGAAGCTTGTGGCACCCCACTCACCCAGTACTGATGCTTGTGGCACCCCACTCACCCAGTACTGATGCTT
The DNA here is from genome assembly GCF_038502225.1 of Cherax quadricarinatus. Classification (NCBI taxonomy): domain Eukaryota; kingdom Metazoa; phylum Arthropoda; class Malacostraca; order Decapoda; family Parastacidae; genus Cherax; species Cherax quadricarinatus. Next base: position 1,395,248 of record NC_091388.1, read on the forward strand.
GTGGCACCCCACTCACCTAGTACTGATGCTTGTGGCACCCCACTCACCCAGTACTGATGCTTGTGGCACCCCACTCACCCAGTACTGATGCTTGTGGCACCCCACTCACCCAGTACTGATGCTTGTGGCACCCCACTCACCCAGTACTGATGCTTGAGGCACCCCACTCACCCAGCACTGATGCTTGTGGCACCCCACTCACCCAGTACAGATGCTTGTGGCACCCCACTCACCCAGTACTGATGCTTGTGGCACCCCACTCACCCAGTACTGATGCTTGTGGCACCCCACTCACCACATTCACCCAGTACTGATGATTGTGGTACCCCACTCACCACATTCACCCAGTACTGATGCTTGTGGTACCCCACTCACCACATTCACCCAGTACTGATGCTTGTGGTACCCCACTCACCACATTCATCCAGTACTGATGATTGTGGCACCCCACTCACCACATTCACCCAGTACTGATGATTGTGGTACCCCACTCACCACATTCACCCAGTACTGATGCTTGTGGTACCCCACTCACCACATTCACCCAGTACTGATGCTTGTGGTACCCCACTCACCACATTCATCCAGTACTGATGCTTGTGGTACCCCACTCACCACATTCATCCAGTACTGATGCTTGTGGCACCCCACTCACCACATTCATCCAGTACTGATGCTTGTGGCACCCCACTCACCACATTCATCCAGTACTGATGCTTGTGGCACCCCACTCACCACATTCATCCAGTACTGATGATTGTGGCACCCCACTCACCACATTCATCCAGTACTGATGCTTGTGGTACCCCACTCACCACATTCATCCAGTGCTGATGCTTGTGGCACCCCACTCACCACATTCATCCAGTACTGATGCTTGTTTGTAGTACCCCACTCACCACATTCATCCAGTACTGATGCTTGTGGTACCCCACTCACCAGTACAATAGTGCTGGCAGTACCAATAAGAGACGTTAGTGTTAGTGGCACTCTTCTGTAGCTTATTGGCACCTCTCTCTCCCCTTCTTTATTCGTACTACGTTTAGTCTCTTTACCTGAAGACTGTGACTCGTGGGGCCCATAGTTCTTCACCTCCTTCTCTCTGAATCCAAAGTGAGAGAGAGAGAGAGAGAGAGAGAGAGAGAGAGAGAGAGAGAGAGAGAGAGAGAGAGAGAGAGAGAGAGAGAGTTTTCAATTGCAGCATCACTACTTGGCAGAGAGTCTCAGGATGCTGTTGCCTGTTGTCTGTGTCCTGCTGTATACTACACTATTTTCAGTTAAAATCTATTAATATTTCTGTGTTACCTATAAACCTAACGTAAGTAGGTAAATTCACACACACACACACACACACACACACACACACACACACACACACACACACACACACACACACACACACACACACACACACACACACACAGGGTGTGTCATAGAAGCTGGTGTCAGTAGACCAAGTGCAAGGTCCTGAAACTCTCACGTGCTGAGGAGCAGTCAGCTGATGTTTGTAAACATTGATCAGCTGATGTCTGTAAACATTGATCAGCTGATATATATAAACATGGTAAAAACGAGGAAGAGGGAGCTGGGATTATGGGATAAGAGACGGAGAGGAGGATAAAGGAAGATGTAATGGAGGAGGAGAAGGAATATGCGCGCACACACACACACACACACACACACACACACACACACACTTCAACTTTCCTGAAAGGTTATCAAGCTGACCTAGTGGTTGAACCCCTAGTAGGTTAGTTTACGCACACACACACACACACACACACACACACACACACACACACACACATAACTCAAAAAATAATTTAAATCTGCCACAAGGCTTGAAGCAGCTCCTTCGTCTTTGCTCAGGAAGACAGAGAACTCAGGAAAGGTACTATAGTGGACCAGACTACCTTTATGACAGGAAGATGAACCAAACTGGCCATGTGTAACAAATGGGGTTCCACAAGGATGAAAGCTGGAACCAGCAATGTTTCTGATATATGTGAAGGATGTACATAGTCTTGATAGAAATAGGTCAGTCCCTCAGGAATGATAGAATGTGGTCAGTCCTTCTGTTTTGATAGGTCGTCAGTCCCTCTGTCTTGTTAGGAGATTAGTCCCTCTGTCTTGATAGGTCGTCAGTCCCTCTGTCTTGTTAGGAGGTTAGTCCCTCTGTCTTGAGAGGTCGTCAGTCCCTCTATCTTGATTGAAGGTCAGTACCTCAGTCTTGATAGAAGGTAGTCAGTACCTCAGTCTTGACAGAAGGTAACCAGGCCTTCATTCTTGATTAGGACGTATCTACGGTAAATAGCGCCTATGTCAAGTACTGAAACATCGCCCCTGTCCAAACATCTGACACACATCTTTTATACAAGTTTACCATAAAATCAGCCCAAAAATACGAGCTAGTTAACCTTTTAATTAACAAATTATGGCAGTACGTGACAGTTACAACTGCACCTTCCTTGCTTTCACTGATGTAAACTGATCTATGTTGTGTTTACATTGTTTCTAGTGTTTCTAGACTCGGCAGAACAAGATGACAGTATTGATATTTGGTGTAATACTCTATCTTACTGCTTCTCACTCGCCATAATCAGACAGATCGTACGTTTGGACAAAATTAATTTTGTCACTATCCGTGGATAGCTGGTCTGAGTTTAATTGAAATTGATCAGCTGCACCCTCCTCCCTTTAAGTGGCCCCCCTTTCAAGTGGAACCCTTTCCAGTAGCGCCTCTTTCAAGTGGTGCCCCTTCAAGTGGCCCCGCTTCAAGTGGAGTCCCGGACATGTGCCATAACTTTGGTACACCATTGGTCTTGATAGAAGGTGGTCAGTCCGTACTCTAGGACAGAAGGTAGTCAGTACCTCAGCTAGGACAGAAGGTGGTCAGTCCCTAAGCTACGACAGAAGGTAGTCAGTACCTCAGCTAGGGCAGAAGGTAGTGTCTCAGCTAGGACAGAAGGTAGTCAGTATCTCTGGTAGGACAGAAGGTAGTGCCTCAGCTAGGACAGAAGGTAGCCAGTACCTCAGCTGAGGAGAGAAGGTAGTCAGTGCCTCAGCTAAGACAAAAGGTAGTCAGTATCTCAGCTTGGACAGATGACATTTACTCAGCAGTTAAGACGCTGATGGCCCCATTACAGCCCAGTAACCCTATCATCGTGCACTGGTTCAGTTGAATTCCAGTCACCCATAACTGTATCCTTCCTACCACCTCTCCAAGACCCACTCAAGACACCATGCAAGCCTCTGTCTCCTCTCTTGTGTAAACATCGACCTGAAGATCTCTTTAAGCAGGTCGACGACATATGTCAATATGTGTTTTGGTCTCTGAACTGGACCTCAAATCTTACTCTCTAACTTGCCAGGAAGTTCCTCTCACTGTTAGATGTGAACTATGGACTGATTGACTATCTTGTATCAAACTGTGGTACTGACTACCTTCTATCATGACTGTGGTACTGACTACCTTCTATCATGACTGTGGTACTGACTACCTTCTATCATGACTGTGGTACTGACTACCTTCTATCATGACTGTGGTACTGACTACCTTCTATCATGACTGTGCTACTGCCTACCTTCTATCATGACTGTGGTACTGACTACCCTCTATCATGACTGTGGTACTGACTACCTTCTATCATGACTGTGCTACTGCCTACCTTCTATCATGACTGTGGTACTGACAACCTTCTATCATGACTGTGGTACTGACTACCTTCTATCATGACTGTGGTACTGACTACCTTCTATCATGACTGTGGTACTGACTACCTTCTATCATGACTGTGGTACTGACTACCTTCTATCATGACTGTGGTACTGATTACCTTCTATCATGACTGTGGTACTGACTACCTTCTGTCATGGCTGTGGTACTGACTACCTTCTATCATGGCTGTGGTATTGACTACCTTCTATCATGACTGTGGTACTGACTACATTCTATCATGACTGTGGTACTGACTACCTTCTATCATGACTGTGGTACTGACTACCTTCTATCATGACTGTGGTACTGACTACATTCTATCATGACTGTGGTACTGACTACCTTCTATCATGACTGTGGTACTGACTACCTTCTATCATGACTGTGGTACTGACTACCTTCTATCATGACAGTGATACTGACTACCTTCTATCATGACTGTGGTACTGACTACCTTCTATCATGACTGTGGTACTGACTGCCTTCTATCATGACAGTGGTACTGACTACCTTCTATCATGACTGTGGTACTGACTACCTTCTATCATGACAGTGGTACTGACTACCTTCTATCATGACTGTGGTACTGACTACCTTCTATCATGACTGTGCTACTGACTACCTTCTATCATAACTGTGGTACTGACTACCTTCTATCATGACTGTGGTACTGACTACCTTCTATCATGACTGTGGTACTGACGACCTTCTATCATGACTGTGGTACTGACTACCTTCTATCATGACTGTGGTACTGACTACCTTCTATCATGACTGTGGTACTGACTACCTACCATCAAGACAGAGGGACTGACCACCTAAGTTCACTGTTACCAACAAACAGGCAGAATGACCCTCAGTGTAGCCTTGCATGTCACTGTTACCAGAGTAAAAACTAGATCTTAATAAAACGGCCATGTCCCATCAGTGGTCCACCGTGGTGGTACAGTGGTTCATCATGGTGGTATATTGGTCCAGCAAGGTGGTACAATGGACCAAGCACTACCTGACACCACTGACGCGAAGCACAACACTAAGCAACCACTTTTTACACCACTGGAAGAACACATTGTTGTTTGACGGTACCACTGGTATGGTGGTGGTGTGTGTGTGTGTGTGTGTGTGTGTGTGTGTGTGTGTGTGTGTGTGTGTGTGTGTTGTGTGTTGTGTGTTGTGTGTGTGTGTGTTGTGTGTGTGTGTGTTGTGTGTGTGTGTGTTGTGTGTGTGTGTGTGTGTTGTGTGTGTGTTGTGTGTGTGTGTTGTGTGTGTGTGTTCACCTAGGTGTACTCACCTAGTTGTGGTTGCAGAGGTCGAGTCACAGCTCCTGGCCCCGCCTCTTCGCTGGCCGCTACTAGGTCGCTCCCACACCATTAGCTTTATCATACCTCTTCTTAAAACTACTTATGGATCCTACATCACTCCCTGACAACTCTGAAGAAATACTTCCTAACATCCCTGTGGTTCATCCGAGTCTTCATCTTCCAACTGTGACACCTTGTTGCTGTGTCACATCTCTGGAACATTCTGTCTCTGTCCACCTTGTCAGTTCCTCTCAGTATTTTATATGTTGTCTCCATTATTCCTTCTGTCCTCCGGTGTCGTCAGGTTGAGTTCCCTTAAACACTCCTCGTAGCTCTGGGACTAGTCTTGTTGCAAACCTTTGCCTTTTCTCTAATTTCTTGACGTGCTTGACCAGGTGTGGGTTCCAAATTGGTGCTGTATACTCCAGTATGGGCCTGACGTACACGGTGTACAGTCATCATGAACGATTCCTTACTGAGGTGTCGGAACGCTGTTCTTAGGTTTGCCAGGCGCCCATATGCTGCAACAGTTATCTGGTTTATATGCGCCTCAGGAGATATACTCGGTTTTATACTCGCCCCAAGATTCTTTTCGTTGAGTGAGGTTTGCAGCCTTTGACCTCTTAGGCTGTACTCTGCGTTCTTCTTTTTCCTCCCCCAACCTTCATAACTTTGCACTTGCTGGGGTTAAACTCCGGCTGTTTGTTGGCCCAGGCTTGCAGCTTGTCCAGATCCCTTTGTAGGCTTACCTGATCCTCGTCCTTTTGTATTCTCGTTATTTTCACATCGTCTGCGAACAGGGACACCTCTGACTCTATCCCTTCCGTCTTATTATTCACATGTATGAGAAACAGCACCGGTCCTAGGATTGACCCTTCTGGAACCCCACTCGACACATGCACCCACTCTGACTTCTCGTCTTGTACCAATTCACGTTGATTCCTTCCTCTCAAATATTCCCTGATCTATTGCAGTACTTTTCCTATTATTCCTTCCTGCTCCTGTAGCTTTTCAACCAGTCTTCTGTGAGGAACTGTGTCGTAAGCGTTCTTACAGTCCAAGAAGATGCAATCTACCCACCCCTCTCTCTCCTGTCTTATTTATGTTACCTTACGGTAGAACTCCAATAGGTTTGTGATGCATGGTTTCTCTTCCCTTATTCCGTGCAGGTTGTCATGTACGAGTCCATTCCTTTCTAGGTGTTCCAGCACTCTTCTCCTGATAATCTTGGCCATTACACAGGTCTGTAGTTTAGTGCAACATGTCTGTCTTCTTCTTTTTTTAATTCAGACTATTTTGTTGCCTTCCATATATCAGGCAGTTGGCCTGTTTTGACAGATTTACTGAAGATTGTTATTAGAGGCACACACAATGCATCTGCTCCCTCTCTCAGTAGGTACCTAGTTTCCCCAGCAGTTTCTTCACCACCACCTCGGTTGTATGCAGTATGTCCAGCACTTACTGGTGCACCCAACCACCTCGGTTTTCTGGAATACCTCCATGAATACTGTGAATACCTCCTTGAAACTTAAGCCGAGCTCCTCGCATACTTCCTGGTCATTCTTTGTGAGCTTCCTTCTTCAGCATGATTACCTGGTCCTTGACTGTTGTTTTCCTTCTGATTTAACTGTATAATAACTTCGGGTCAAATTTGGCTTATGATGCCATGTCATACTCATATTGACACTGGACTTCTTATCCATGCATATTTATTTCTGGCTCTTCGGCTCAACTCTGTTTTCCTGGGTCCTTTGCCTTCTGTACTTCCTCCATGCTCTAGCACACTTTTCTTCGGCGTCTCTACACCTCCTGGTAAACCATGGGCTCACTCGGGTCTTCCTGTTTTTCTGTTGCTCCATGCTACGAACTTCTTCACTGCCTTTCTGCAGCTCACTTACCCATTGCACCTCACATGGGAGTTCCCTCACACAAACCATACCCCCGGCCGGGATTGAACCCGCGGTCATAGAGTCTCAAAACTCCAGCCCTGTGTAGTCCCCTTTTTGGAAATTTCGCTTCTCCCGGCCTTCTCATACTGCTTCACTCTCCATTGTTAACTCTGTGTATTCAAAACTCAAGACCACGTGATTGCTAACGCCTAAGGGCCTTTCATGTGTGATATCCCCTATGTATGAACTGTGCAAGGTGAATACGAGGTGTAGCCTTGCTGGTTTATCTTCTAATCTCTCTCTCCGGTCGTGTCCCTAACATGTTGGTACATGAGGTTTTCTAGTGCTACCTCTAGCATCTTGGTTCTCCGTCTCTGGTCACCCATGTGGCTCCAGATTCTCTCAATCTTCTTATTGTTGCAATACCCCACAGTGAGTAACTTTTCCGTGTGTGTGTGTGTGTGTGTGTGTGTGTGTGTGTGTGTGTGTGTGTGTGTTTGTGTGTGTATACTTACCTAATTGTGGCTGAAGGGGTCGATTCATAGTTCCTGGCCCTGCCCTGCAACTCCTCCTCCCCCTCTTCTTCCTCTATTTTTCCTCAGGATCTGATATCTGGGTGGGAAGATTGCATCTGTTATCCTTGTGAGTTTCATTTCTGTGAGTGCTATAATATCTGGAGACTTCCTGATTATTTCATGCCACTCCTCACGTTTATTTGTTGTTCCATCTGCATTCATATACCAAACCTTCAACTTCTTTTCTAAAACTGTGGTCTGGAGAGAACCTTGGGGGTTGGGGGAGTGGGAAACCTGGTGAGGAACTATGGGGGGGGGTTACTGTAGGGGTGGAGTTTGTGATCAGAGGGGTGGGGGCAGTGGGTACTGTGTGAGTTTTGGGTTAGATTGTTTGCTTGCATTGGGATTGTCGTGTTGAAGTTCTTCTGTAGGAGGTTGTGATGGAGGTTGTATTTGCTTTTCCTCCTGAATCTAGGTCCTCCTGCTCATCTCTGTCTTTGCCTCTTTTTCTTCCTTGCGTCTTAGTACCCTCTCTTTCAGTTTCTGCCTTTCTACTTGTGTTCTGTCGTGGTCGAGGTACACCCTCCGGTATGTCGCTTAGTCGTGCTTTCTCCTGCAGGATCCTGTTTAGAGGCGATTGCGTCTTGAATATAACTCTGTCTGGTTTTTTCCTCTTGCAAACCCTCCTGATCTCAGAAAATTTGCCAACTGGGTCATATAGTCGTCTCCTATTGCTTTCAAGATACTTTCAATCACTTTTTGCTCCTGCCATCTTCTTGCTTCGTAAGTGTGAGGATGCTTGTGAGTGGGAGGACGCTTGTGTGTGAAGGTGCTTGTGAGTGTGAGGACGCTTGTGAGTGTGAGGATGCTTGTGTGTGAGGGAGCTTGTGTGTGTGTGAGGGTGCTTGTGTGTGTGTAAGGGTGCTTGTGAGTGTGTGAGGGTGCTTGTGAGTGTGTGATGGTCCTTGTGTGTGTGAGGGTGCTTGTGAGTGAGGGTACTTGTGAGTGTGTGAGGGTCCTTGTGTGTGTGTGTGAGGGTGCTTGTGTGTGAGGGTGCTTGTGTGTGAGGGTGCTTGTGAATGTGAGGGTGTTTGTGTGTGAGGGTGCTTGTGAGTGTGAGGGGTGCTTGTGAGTGTGTGAGGGTGTTTATGAGTGCTAGAGGGTGCTTGTGTATGAGGGTTTTTATGTGTGAGGGTTTTTTGTGTGTAAGGATGCTTGTGAGTGTGTGCGTGTGCTTGTGAGTGTGAGGATGCTTGTGAGTGTGGGAGGGTGTTTGTGGGTGAGTGTGTGAGGGTGATTGTGATTGAGAGTGCTTCTGAGTGAGGGTGCTTCTGAGTGAGGGTGCTTCTGAGTGAGGGTGCTTCTGAGTGAGGGTGTTTGTGTAAGAGTGTGAGGGAGCTTGTGTGTGAGGGTGCTTGTGTGTGAGGATGCTTGTGTGTGTGTGAGGATGCTTGTGTGTGTGTAAGGATGCTTGTGTGTGTGTGAGGATGCTTGTGTGTATGTGAGGATGCTTGTGTGTGTGTGAGGATGCTTGTGTGTGTGTGAGGATGCTTGTGTGTGTGTGAGGATGCTTGTGTGTGAGGATGCTTGTGTATGAGGATGCTTGTGTGTGTGTGAGGATGCTTGTGTGTGAGGATGCTTGTGTATGAGGATGCTTGTGTGTGAGGATGCTTGTGTGTGTGTGAGGATGCTTGTGTGTGAGGATGCTTGTGTGTATGAGGATGCTTGTGTGAGGATGCTTGTGAGTGTGTGAGAGTGCTTGTGAGTGTGTGAGAATGCTTGTGAGTGTGAGGATGCTTGTGAGTATGTGAGGATGCTTGTGAGTGTGCGAGGATGCTTGTGAGTGTGTGAGGATGCTTGTGTGTGTGTGAGGGTGCTTCTGAGTGTGTGAGGGTGCTTGCGTGTGTGTGTGTGAGGGTGCCTGTGTGTGAGGATGATTGTGTGAGGATGCTTGGGAGTGTGTGAGGGTGCTTGTGAGTGTGTGAGAATGCTTGCGAGTGTGAGGAGGCTTGTGAGTATGTGAGGATGCTTGTGAGTGTGAGGATGCTTGTGAGTGTGTGAGGATGCTTGTGTGTGTGTGAGGGTGCCTGTGAGTGTGTGAGGGTGCTTATGAGTGAGGGTGCTGGTGTGTGAGTGTGCTTATGAGTGAGGGTGCTTGTGAGTGTGTGAGGGTGCTTATGAGTGTGTGAGGGTGCTCATGAGTGAGGGTGCTTGTGAGTGTGTGAGGGTGCTTGTGTGTGTGTGAGGGTGCCTGTGAGTGTGTGAGGGTGCTTATGAGTGAGGGTGCTGGTGTGTGAGTGTGCTTATGAGTGAGGGTGCTTGTGAGTGTGTGAGGGTGCTTGTGTGTGAGGGTGCTTGTGAGAGTGTGAGGGTGCTTGTGAGTGTGTGAGGGTGCTTGTGAGTGTGTGAGGGTGCTTGTGAGTGTGTGAGGGTGCTTGTGTGTGAGGGTGCTTGTGAGAGTGTGAGGGTGCTTGTGAGTGTGTGAGGGTGCTTGTGAGTGTGTGAGGGTGCTTGTGAGTGTGTGAGGGTGCTTGTGTGTGAGGGTGCTTGTGAGAGTGTGAGGGTGCTTGTGAGTGTGTGAGGGTGCTTGTGAGTGTGTGAGGGTGCTTGTGAGTGTGTGAGGGTGCTTGTGTGTGAGGGTGCTTGTGAGTGTGTGAGGGTGCTTGTGAGTGTGTGAGGGTGCTTGTGAGTGTGTGAGGGTGCTTGTGAGAGTGTGGTTCTCTTCCTGTTATGAGTCAGCATGTGTCGTCACACAGTTTCCTGTTGATCACCGTTGCAATATTTTCCCCGTTGAAAGTTCCGTTCTTACTACCAGAAAGAAAGTTATACTTCCCAGATCACTGTTACTCAGTGTGTGTGTGTGTGTGTGTGTGTGTGTGTGTGTTTGTGTGTGTGTGTGTGTGTGTGTGTGTGGTGTGTGTGTGTGTGTGTGTGTGTGTGTGTGTGTGTGTGTGTGTTGTGGGTGTGTGTGTGTTGTGTGTGTGCGTGTGTGTGTGTGTGTGTGTGTGTGTGTGTGTGTGTTGTGTGTGTGTTGTGGGTGTGTGTGTGTTGTGGGTGTGCGTGTTGTGTGTGTGTGTGTGTGTGTGTGTGTGTGTGTGTGTGTACTCACCTATTTGTGGTTGCAGGGGTTGAGTCATAGCTCCTGGCAACGCCTCTTCACTTATTCCTATTGGGTCCTCTCTCTCCCTGCTCCATGAGGTTTATCATACCTCGCCTTAAAACTATGTATGGTTCCTGCCTCCACTACGTCACTTTCTAGGCTATTCCACTTCCTGACAACTCTGTGACTGAAGAAATACTTCCTAACATCCCATTGATTCATCTGAGTCTTCAACTTCCAGTTGTGACCTCTTGTTTCTGTGTCCCATTCCTGGAACATCTCGTCTTTGTCCACCTTGTCTATTCCGAGTAGTATTTTATATGTCGTTATCATGTCACTCCTGACCCTCCTGTCCTCTAGTGTCGTCAGGCCGATTTCTCTTAATCTTTCTTCATAGGACATTCCCCTTAGCTCTGGAACTAACCTTGTCGCAAGCCTTTGCACTTTCTCTAATTTCTTGACCTGTTTGATCAAGTGTGGGTTCCAAACAGGTGCTGCATACTCCAGTATGGGCCTGACGTACACGGTGTACAGTATCTTGAACGATTCCTTACTTAGGTATCGGAATGCTGTTCTCAGGTTTGCCAGGCGCCCGTATGCTGCAGCAGTTATCTGGTTGATGTGTGCTTTCGGAGACATGCTCGGTGTTATACTCACCCCAAGATCTTTCTCCCTGAGTAAGGTTTGCAGTCTTCGGCCACCTAGGCTATACTCCGCCTGCGGTCTTCTTTGCCCTTCCCCGATCTTCATGACTTTGCATTGGGCGGGGTTAAATTCGAGAAGCCAGTTGCTGGACCTGGCGTCCAGCCTGTCCAGGTCTCTTTGTTGTCCTGCCTGGTCCTCATCTGATTTAATTCTCCTCATTAACTTCACATCATCTGCGAACAGGAACACCTCTGAATCTATCCCTTCCATCATGTAATAAGCCAGAAATAGCACTGGTCCTAGAACCGGCCCCTGTGGGACCCCGCTCGTCACAGGTTCCCACTGTGATGCCTCATCACGTGGTATTCTCTGATCCATTGCAGTGCCCTCCCTATCATACGCACCTGATCCTCTAGCTTCTGCACTAATCTCTTGTGAGGAACTGTGTCGAAGGCCTTCCTGCAGTCCACCCCTCTCTCTAGTGTCTTTTCTTACTTTATCATAAAACTCCAGAAGGTTTTGTGACACAGGATTTGCCTTCCATGAATCCGTGCTAGTTATCGTTTATAATCTTATTCCGTTCCAGCTGCTCCACCACTCTCCTCCTGATAATCTTCTCCATTACTTTGCATACTATACACGTCAGCGACACAGGTCTATAGTTTAGTACCTCTTTTCTGTCTCCTTTTTTAAAAATAGGAACTACATTTGCCGTCTTCCATACCTCAGGTAGTTGCCCAGTTTCAAGGGATGTGTTGAAGATTGTGGTTAGTGGTACACACAGCATATCCGCTCCCTCTCTAAGGACCCACGGGGAGATGTCCGGTCCCATTGCCTTTGAGGTATCAATGTCCCTTAGCAGCTTCTTCACCACCTCCTCAGTTGTGTGTATGTCATCCAACACTTGTTGGTATATCCCTTGCTGGCGTCCCCATCTGTTCTGTCCCTCAAGAGGCCTTCCTGTCTCCACTGCAAATACTTCCTTAAATCTCATGTTGAGCTCCTCGTGTGGTTTGTGTGTGTGTGTGTGTGTGTGTGTGTGTGTGTGTGTGTGTGTGTGTGTGTGTGATATGACAGATATTGCCCGGTGGTCTTACACCCCAGGATATTACCCAGTGGTTCTAGGCCAGGTGAAGGTGACCCCATGGATAGGTGGTAAGGGAATTGTGAAGGGGAGGAAGATAGTAGGGGATGGGGGGGGGAGAGTAAGGGATGGGGAGGGTGGGAGAGGAAATGGGTAGAGGGAGGGATTGTAGTGATGGGTAAATAGGCAGAAAAAAGGGAGGTTAGTGTACCGTTATGTACGTGTAGCTGGTCAGTGGCGGCTGGTACCGTTGATCACATACCATACCCATTTGTAGATGAATGGTTCAGAGAACCGACATGTTGATAAATTAGACACATGTGCAACTCTTGGGTATCTTTATTGAGGAAACGTTTCGCCACACAGTGGCTTCATCAGTCCATACAAAGGAGAATCTTGAAGAACAGGAGGAGAATGAGGTAATCAGTCCCTCAACCTTGAGTCGATGTGGTCAGTCCATCAATCTTGAATAGAGTGATGGACTGACCACATCGACTCAAGGTTGAGGGACTGATTACCTCATTCTCCTCCTGTTCTTCAAGATTCTCCTTTGTATGGACTGATGAAGCCACTGTGTGGCGAAACGTTTCTTCAATAAAGATACCCAAGAGTTGCACGTGTGTCTAATTTATCACCATACCCATTATCTACCATTAAGTACCATTTCCTACCATTACATACCATTACCTATTATGTACCATTACTTGGCACTCCCTACTACTAACTACCATTACCTACCTTGCAGGGGTCCAGACTAGGCTCCTGGGCCCGCCTCTTCACTGATTGCTACTAGGTCTCTCTCCTTGCTCCATGAGCTTTATCATACCTCGTCTTAAAACTATGTATGGTTCCTGCCTCCACTACGTCACTTTCCAGTTCCTGACGACTCTATGACTGAAGAAATACTTCCTAGTATCTATTTGAGTACTCTGAGTCTTCAACTTCCAACTGTGACCCCTTGTTTCTGTGTCCAATCTCTGGAACATCCTTTCTCTGTAGACCTTGTCGATACCTTGCAGCATTTTGAATGTCGTTATCATGTCTCCCCTGACCCTCCTGTCCTCCAGTGTTGTCAGAACATTCTCCTTCGCTCTGGGACTAGTCTTGTTGGAAACCTTTGTACTTTCTCTAACTTCTTGACGTGCTTGACCAGGTGTGGGTTCCAAACTGGTGTTGCATACTCCAGTATGGGCCTGACGTACACAGTGTACAGAGTCTTGAACGATTCCTTACTGAAGTATCGGAACGCTGTTCTGAGGTTTGCCAGGCACCCGTATGCTGCAGCAGTTATCTGGTTGATGTGCGCCTCAGGAGACGTGCTCGGTGTTATGGTCACCCTAAGATCTTTCTCCCTGAGTGAGGTTTGCAGTCTTTGGCCACCTAGCCTATACTCCGTCTGCGGTCTTCTTTGCCCTTCCCCGATCTTCATGATTTTGCACTTGGTAGGGTTAAATTCAAGAAGCCAGTTGCTGGACCAGGCTTGTAGCCTGTCCAGGTCTCTTTGAAGTCCTGCCTGGTCCTCATCTGATTTAATTCTCCTCATTAACTTCACATCATCTGCTAACAAGGACACTTCTGAGTCTATCCCTTCCATCATGTCATTCACATATACCAAAAATAGCACTGGTCCTAGGACCGACCCCTGTGGAACCCTGCTCGTCATAGGCGCCCACTCTAACAATTCGTATGTGTGTGTGTGTCTTGAATGAGGATCACTATCTAGGTACTGGTAAAATCACTCACACACACACACACACACACACACACACACACACACACACACACACACACACACACACACACACACACACACACACACACACATAGCAGATAGAGAGAGGATCTAGTAGCGATCAGTGAAGAGGCGGGGCCAGGAGCTATGACTCATCCCCTGCAACCACAAATAGGTTAGTAATCACACTCGTACACTCTCACACCCATACACACACACCAGTGCTTAGTGTTCACTGTGTCATACAATGAACTAGCAGTGTTCACTGTGTCATACAATGAACTAGCAGTGTTCACTGTGTCATACAATGAACTAGCAGTGTTCACTGTGTCATACAATGAACTAGCAGTGTTCACTGTGTCATACAATGAACTAGCAGTGTTCACTGTGTCATACAATGAACTAGCAGTGTTCACTGTGTCATACAATGAACTAGCAGTGTTCACTGTGTCATACAATGAACTAGCAGTGTTCACTGTGTCATACAATGAACTAGCAGTGTTCACTGTGTCATACAATGAACTAGCAGTGTTCACTGTGTCATACAATGAACTAGCAGTGTTCACTGTGTCATACAATGAACTAGCAGTGTTCACTGTGTCATACAATGAACTAGCAGTGTTCACTGTGTCATACAATGAACTAGCAGTGTTCACTGTGTCATACAATGAACTAGCAGTGTTCACTGTGCCATGCAGTGAACTAGCAGTGTTATATACAGCAGTGATATACGTTTAGAAATTGCTATTATTCAATGTGATTTAGAATCGGCTTAAAAATGTTTTGATAATGTTGTGTGGTATGCTAAGAGTATATTACATAATATTCGTCATATGTGACAGGCATACTTCCCGACCAGTGAAACAGGTGCTAAGAGTATAACGAGCAGGGGCCCCCTCGTTATACCAGTACCTTCGTTCATCCAAGCAATCACAAGGAAGCCTGCCAGAGTTGTGCAGCGATGTGGTACACTTGTGAAGCAGCGATGTGGTACACTTGTGAAGCAGCGATGTGGTACACTTGTGAAGCAGCGATGTGGTACACTTGTGAAGCAGCGATGTGGTACACTTGTGAAGCAGCGAAGTGGTACACTTGTGAAGCAGCGATGCGATACACTTGTGAAGCAGCGATGTGATACACTTGTGAAGCAGCGATGTGGTACACTTGTGAAGCAGCGATGTGGTACACTTGTGAACCATCTTTGGCAAGACTTTCCTGCTGGTCGCTACGGTTCTCACATTGTCTTATGCATGCATTTATCTTGTTGTACATAGCTGTAAATACTGTATATAGCTATATATATTGTAAATACTAGTTTATTTTGGTGTAGGAAATACATTAATATATTTCGTGCTGCCTTGTTGGTAGCTGCTAAGTAGTTATTGTGTTACGGGAAGGTGTGTAGGTCAATAGTCTACATCTGTTTACATAAGAGAACCTGTCCTGATTTGTCTTCATATTGTTTCTACGAGCCTGCCTTCAGTACTGTGTTGCAGCCTGCAAGTCGTTCTGTGCTATCACTTCGTGTTGCATTGCGCGTATTGCAAAGAGCATTTATAGTGCTGGTGGGTTATGCCATTGATGCATGTTAGGTGATTGGTTATTGAATATATCCTGCAAATCTTGCACAGACTATCTCTCATTGCTAGTGAATTGCTCGTTCTATTGGAATATTAGCTTCCTGAGTGTATATGCAACAAGGGTGCATAAGTGTTCGCAATAAAGCTAATAGAATCCTTGGCTTCATATCAAGAAGCATAAATAATAGGAGTCCTCAGGTTGTTCTTCAACTCTATACATCCTTGGTTAGGCCTCATTTAGATTATGCTGCACAGTTTTGGTCACCGTATTACAGAATGGATATAAATTCTCTGGAAAATGTACAAAGGAGGATGACAAAGTTGATCCCATGTATCAGAAACCTTCCCTATGAGGATAGACTAAGGGCCCTGAATCTACACTCTCTAGAAAGACGTAGAATTAGGGGGGATATGATAGAGGTGTATAAATGGAAGACAGGAATAAATAAAGGGGATGTAAATAGTGTGCTGAAAATATCTAGCCAAGACAGGACTCGCAGCAATGGTTTTAAGTTGGAAAAATTCAGATTCAGGAAGGATATAGGAAAGTACTGGTTTGGTAATAGAGTTGTGGATGAGTGGAACCAACTCCCGAGTACAGTTATAGAGGCCAGAACGTTGTGTAGCTTTAAAAATAGGTTGGATAAATACATGAGTGGATGTGGGTGGGTGTGAGTTGGACCTGATAGCTTGTGCTACCAGGTCGGTTGCCGTGTTCCTCCCTTAAGTCAATGTGACGTGACCTGACTAGGTTGGGTGCATTGGCTTAAGCCGGTAGGAGACTTGGACCTGCCTCGCATGGGCCAGTAGGCCTTCTGCAGTGTTCCTTCGTTCTTATGTTCTTATGTTCTTCTTAAGTAACATGGCCTACCAGGCCGAGGTTTCTGCTGCTACGGGAGCTATTAGTCTCCGATCTCCGCTGGGACCGGACCAACAGCCATTTCGGGAAAAGGATTGTGAGTCTGGGTTGTTTCGGGTAGTCAGCTTCGTTAGCGCTCGAGTTAGGTTAAACTCAACCTTGAGACGACCAGGGAGGAGTTTGACAGAGAGAAGGAGAGGAGGTAATTTCAGTTTTCAGAAACCTGTATCGTAATACCTTGATTTTCTGATTCTGATCCTGAACAATTTTTCGAGTTTTGAAAATTAGGGTCGAGGTTTGTGATGGCCATTCGATCACTGGGTAACACTCGTTCATACAACATTATACAGCATAGCACAGGAGTTCACAGCTGGATTGGTCGATGACGAATTCGCTTATTACATCGTTGTGATACCAGCTGTACTCGATTCATATCAGAGCATTCACGCTAAATACAGGTGGGATTTTAAACTGAGCAAATGTTACTCTAAAATATTTACCAAGTGATACAACGCCACTGGTGTCACTAACTTTAGTGGGCTAGTACAAAAGGTTCTAATTGACAACCTTACTGAGTCAGTTGGACCAGAGGTTCGGGTGCTCTTAGAAGACCACTCAGTGGTAACTGCATTAGAGGCTGCTAGGCTTGCTGACACATTTGTGGCCAACTGCTCCTTGTCCGAGCGGCCCTGTGGCTTTTATTCTCAGCAGCTTAATATGCACAGAGATCGTCGTGGTCTTCTGATTGGATTACAAAGAGGGAGGCTGAAGTTGAACAACGACGTCTGCCTCAGTCAGCATGGTAAACAACGACGTCTGCCTCAGTCAGCATGGTAAACAACGACGTCTGCCTCAGTCAGCATGGTAAACAACGACGTCTACCTCAGTCAGCATGGTAAACAACGACGTCTACCTCAGCCTTCTGAACAACGACGTCTACCTCAGTCAGCATGGTGAACAACGACGTCTGCCTCAGTCAGCATGGTGAACAACGACGTCTGCCTCAGTCAGCATGGTGAACAACGACGTCTGCCTCAGTCAGCATGGTGAACAACGACGTCTGCCTCAGTCAGCATGGTGAACAACGACGTCTGCCTCAGTCAGCATGGTGAACAACGACGTCTGCCTCAGTCATCGTGGTGAACAACGACGTCTGCCTCAGTCAGCATGGTGAACAACGACGTCTGCCTCAGTCAGCATGGTAAACAACGACGTCTGCCTCAGTCAGCATGGTAAACAACGACGTCTACCTCAGTCAGCATGGTGAGCAACGACGTTTGCCTCAGCATGGTGAACAACGACGTCTGCCTTAGTCAGCATGGTGAACAACGACGTCTACCTCAGTCAGCATGGTAAACAACGACGTCTACCTCAGCCTTCTGAACAACGACGTCTACCTCAGTCAGCATGGTGAACAACGACGTCTGCCTCAGTCAGCATGGTGAACAACGACGTCTGCCTCAGTCAGCATGGTAAACAACGACGTCTGCCTCAGTCAGCATGGTGAACAACGACGTCTACCTCAGCCTTCTGAACAACGACGTCTGCCTCAGTCAGCATGGTGAACAACGACGTCTGCCTCAGTCAGCATGGTAAACAACGACGTCTGCCTCAGTCAGCATGGTGAACAACGACGTCTGCCTCAGTCAGCATGGTAAACAACGACGTCTGCCTCAGTCAGCATGGTAAACAACGACGTCTACCTCAGTCAGCATGGTAAACAACGACGTCTGCCTCAGTCAGCATGGTAAACAACGACGTCTGCCTCAGTCAGCATGGTGAACAACGACGTCTGCCTCAGTCAGCATGGTAAACAACGACGTCTGCCTCAGTCAGCATGGTGAACAACGACGTCTGCCTCAGTCAGCATGGTAAACAACGACGTCTGCCTCAGTCAGCATGGTGAACAACGACGTCTGCCTCAGTCATCGTGGTGAAAGAAATAAGAATCGCAAAGCCATCACCAGCTACTACTGTGGTAAGCCTAGTTACATGAAGGCTACTTGCCTCAAGGTAACCAACGCAGCGGCTACTGGTAAGTTAAATAGGCTATTACCATTAGGAAAAATAACTATCATTCCCGTTGACATAGCAGGAAACATAGGCCAAGTCTCTCTCCAGAAGAATGAAAGTCACATTGAGGTATCCACCTTCAGGGATACCGGGGCTTAATGCTCCCTCTTACAAGACTGAGTCCTTTCAGTCTCTGAAGAGACCTCTTACACTCCTCAGTGTTGTTAGAAGTTTATGGGGGAGATGTATATTTTCTTTTTGTTTGCATAAGATATTACGAACCATAGGTGTGTTTGGAAGACTCCCCATGGAAGATGTTGTATTATGGCCTGGCAATAATCTAAAATCTAGGTGCTGTCCCGAGCCCATGGTAACCACCGAAGCTTTATCTCCGGTGTTGGCCATAACTCGGGCGCAGTCCAACGGAATGTCTAAAAGGAATGCTGACCAATCCTTGGAGGACCGCGATCTAGGATTCAACAATTTATTTTGCGAGGAAAACTGGCCAGGGTCTCGTAAATCTATTGAAAAGTCCCTGATCAAGCATTCTTATTCCTATTCCAGAGTCGCAGGATTGCCAGACATTTCTGTTTCCATGCCCGAGGAACTGTCCTTCCAGGAGGAGCAAAAAAGGGATTCTTCGTTAGCCTCCGCTTTTAAAGCTGCCATGAGCGAGTCCAGTTCAGATCATCTGGTTAAACATGAAATTAAACAAGACCTTCTAGTGTGTTGTGAACCTGGTGAGGAGGCAGTGGGAAGTTTAAAGTTAGGTACCCCTGGTAGTTCCTAAGTTCAGGACTCAGGTTCTGTAAATAGCTTTTCCTTAGGAGGACATTTGGCTGTCACTAAAACCCTTTACAAGATTTTAAAACATGTTTATTGGTCAGTTATAAGACGAGATGTGCGTATTTATA
Source organism: Cherax quadricarinatus (assembly GCF_038502225.1). Classification (NCBI taxonomy): domain Eukaryota; kingdom Metazoa; phylum Arthropoda; class Malacostraca; order Decapoda; family Parastacidae; genus Cherax; species Cherax quadricarinatus. The sequence goes on from NC_091388.1 coordinate 1,414,598, forward strand.
TTCATTCCTGATGTGTCAACCATTAAGTCACGAGGACTCAAGAAATCATAATGACACGATTGCAAACAAACCATACCCCCGGCCGGGATTGAACCCGCGGTCAGAGTCTCAAAACTCCAGCCCGTCGCGTTAGCCACTAGACCAGCTAGCCACAATAAGATTCGTCCAACTAGGTATATTTCTACACCATAGGAAGGTTAGCACAGGCACCACTGTGACCACAAATGCAAGTTTTTACAGACGAATCTCCAGCTAGCGTATCCATGACGAACTCTAGCTCAAGTCCCTTCACGTTTGTCACGGCCACGCTAGCTGGAGATTCGTCTGTAAAAACTTGCATTTGTGGTCACAGTGGTGCCTGTGCTAACCTTCCTATGGTGTAGAAATATACCTAGTTGGATGAATCTTATTGTGGCTAGCTGGTCTAGTGGCTAACGCGACGGACTGGAGTTTTGAGACTCTATGACCGCGGGTTCAATCCCGGCCGGGGGTATGGTTTATTAAGTCAGGACACTACATTAGACCAGCACCATTTTATCCCATACCCGTTGATGGAGAGCCATTTACGGACCTAATTATCGACTGTGTGGGGCCATTACCAAAAGCCAACTTCGGTAACCAATATCTGTTTACCATTCTTGATAAAACCACTTGGTATCCTAAAGCGGTATCCATGAGTAGCATAAGCACTAGAACCAGTCTTAAAACCATCATTAAGTTTATTCCCTATTCTGGCATCCCCAAGTCTGTCCACAGTGACCAGGGCACAAACTTTACAGCAAAATCATTGAGAGAGGCTTCAACTAGGCTAGGAATTATCAAAATCTGTCCACAGCCCATCATCCTGAGTACCAAGGCGGCTTGGAAAGGTATTACCAAACCCTCAGATCTATGATGGGTACGTATTGCATGCCCTTTCCTACAGACTGGGATGAATCACTACCTCTATCATTGTTTGCAATGCTAGAAGCTGTGCAGGATGCCTGTAAGAGGCTCTATCATCCTTCAAGACTACAGCTGGCACGGCAGCTGGCTAAGGCCAGCTGCTCAAAATATCATAGGTATGACTTCGGTATCTGATTACTGTTGTGTTCTGTTGTCCACTGTTGTCCACTGTTGAGGACAACTAGGATCTCCGTCGCAGAGGTCTGTTCTCAGAACAGAGGGTTTAAAATGGGGTCTTAGACCAGGATATAGCAAATGAGAAGATATCTGATTCTCTCTCTCTCTCTCTCTCTCTCTCTCTCTCTCTCTCTCTCTCTCTCTCTCTCTCTCTCTCTCTCTCTCTCTCACTCTCTCTCTCTCTCTGTGTTGCTGTTACACAGTGTGTACGTGGAACCTTCTTGTGTACGTGATGCCTCTGTGTATGTGTGATGCCTCCTTGTGTACGTGGAGCCTGTGTGTACGTGATGCCTTATTATGTACGTGATGCCTCCGAGTGTACGTTAATCATGTACGTGTGTGTACGTGAATTCATGTACGTGGCTACATCCTGCGGAATATCACAATAACACGCCACGCACCGTCCTTGAACTTCACCTCTAGAGCGAGGGAGAGAGGGAGGGAGGGGGAGAGGGAGGGGGAGAGGGAGAGGGAGAGGGAGAGAGAATTACAAAACTATTGCAGTATCCTGTGTGTGTGTGTGTGTGTGTGTGTGTGTGTGTGTGTGTGTGTGTGTGTGTGTGTGTGTGTGTGTGTCCGGGACCTGTCCATCTCTGTCATACACAGTCCTGAAGCTAAGTCAGCCCCGAGGCTGAAGAAATACTTCCTGACATCCCTCTACCTCGCCAGTGTCATCGACTTCCACCTGTGTCACCTAGCTCCTGGTCCTCGTACTTCAAATAATTTATCGACCCTAGAAGCTCCTCTTCAGACTCTGTACGTAACACGGGAATGTCTACTTTGTACGTAGCAAGATGCTGTGCATTTTGTACGTAGCAAAGGATTGTGTATTTTGTACGTGGCAAGGTGCTGTGTATTTTGTACGTAGCAAAGGACTGTGTATTTTGTATGTGCCTAGGTGCTGTGTATTTTGTACGTAGCAAAGGATTGTGTATTTTGTACGTGGCAAGGTGCTGTGTATTTTGTACGTGGCAAGGTGGTATGTACTTATGACCTTGACTTATACATGCAAGAATGTGTATGATTATAGTTGCGCAATCATACCAGAAGTATAATCAGGGAAAGGTATTGTGCTGAGAAATTATCAAATATATATGGAAGGATATGGAAAAAATACTTGGATTATCTCCTTCCTACCCTAAATACTTATGTATTATATACAACTAGTGTATGACCGCTACTAGGTTGTTGTATAACTATCAGGGTTTTTTTCTGTTCACTGGCAGCTTGTATAATGTTATACAGGACGGTGTATAGTGAAGAACGAGTGAGGATCACCCTCGGGTGTTTACGTGAAGAACAGACTCGCCAACCCTTCCAATGTTATCATATTTAAGTAACTGTTGTATTATATCTAAGTATATTAATTATTTCTAATAACAATAATTATTCCTTAATGTAGGTACTTAGTTCTAAGTTAAGGACAAATGTGTGAGTTATTATAGAGAGGAATTATAACACCAGGTGTGCCAACATTGTGAGGATATATAAATGGCAACAACAAAGATGGCCGCACTCTTCCCGAAGACACGACAGAGTTAACAGGCCGCTATGTTGCTCACTTATGGGAATTTAATGTTGTGGTCGCAACTACAAGGTGGGATTGGAGCACACAATTAAACTAGTTTGGAACCAGGAACCAATTAAATTGAAATTACAGGTTTAAAGCCTATCTACTACACTAGGATCATTAAGACTGTTTAGTGGATTAAGAGGGTTTAAAACTTATCTACTACACCAGGGTCATAAACACATCACGTAGCCTGTTCACCACCGGATAAGATTACTCTAATACCTAAACAACACCTAACCTTAACCTTAACCTAACCTAACCTAACAAGACCTAACCTAACCTAACCTAACAAGACCTAACCTTAACCTAACCTAACCTAACAAGACCTAACCTAACCTTACAAGACCTAACCTAACCTTACAAGACCTAACCTAACCTAACAAGACCTAACCTAACCTTACAAGACCTAACCTAACAAGACCTAACCTAACCTTACAAGACCTAACCTAACCTAAGACATTTCAGTAAGTTCTCAGTGTATATATACCGATATAAACACTCTTCTCAGTGTATATATACTGATATAAACACACTTCTCAGTGTATATATACTGATATAAACAGGTATATATCCCCCCTAGATAACCTAAATACCAGGATATATAATCAACGCTGAAATATCTTTATATAGTTAAGTAATATTCACTATTTTTTGTATTAATTTCGTTATGGCGTCGACTGGACGAGTTTTTTAACTAAATATTCTTAGTAATTCTTGTGTGAGAGTTCAACTTGCCCTGGCGGGCGTGGTGTACACTCTAGGTTACTGTGTTATCCTGACCTGGGAGAGTTCAACTAGCCCTGGCGGGCGTGGTGTACACTCTAGGTTACTGTGTTATCCTGACCTGGGAGAGTTCAACTAGCCCTGGCGGGCGTGGTGTACACTCTAGGTTACTGTGTTATCCTGACCTGGGAGAGTTCAACTAGCCCTGGCGGGCGTGGTGTACACTCTAGGTTACTGTGTTATCCTGACCTGGGAGAGTTCAACTTGCCCTGGCAGGCGTGGTGTACACTCTAGGTTACTGTGTTATCCTGACCTGGGAGAGTTCAACTAGCCCTGGCAGGCGTGGTGTACACTCTAGGTTACTGTGTTATCCTGACCTGGGAGAGTTCAACTAGCCCTGGCGGGCGTGGTGTACACTCTAGGTTACTGTGTTATCCTGACCTGGGAGAGTTCAACTTGCCCTGGCGGGCGTGGTGTACACTCTAGGGTTACTGTGTTATCCTGACCTGGGAGAGTTCAACTTGCCCTGGCGGGCGTGGTGTACACTCTAGGGTTACTGTGTTATCCTGACCTGGGAGAGTTCAACTTGCCCTGGCAGGCGTGGTGTACACTCTAGGGTTACTGTGTTATCCTGACCTGGGAGAGTTCAACTTGCCCTGGCGGGCGTGGTGTACACTCTAGGTTACTGTGTTATCCTGACCTGGGAGAGTTCAACTAGCCCTGGCAGGCGTGGTGTACACTCTAGGTTACTGTGTTATCCTGACCTGGGAGAGTTCAACTAGCCCTGGCGGGCGTGGTGTACACTCTAGGTTACTGTGTTATCCTGACCTGGGAGAGTTCAACTTGCCCTGGCGGGCGTGGTGTACACTCTAGGGTTACTGTGTTATCCTGACCTGGGAGAGTTCAACTTGCCCTGGCGGGCGTGGTGTACACTCTAGGGTTACTGTGTTATCCTGACCTGGGAGAGTTCAACTTGCCCTGGCGGGCGTGGTGTACACTCTAGGGTTACTGTGTTATCCTGACCTGGGAGAGTTCAACTTGCCCTGGCAGGCGTGGTGTACACTCTAGGGTTACTGTGTTATCCTGACCTGGGAGAGTTCAACTTGCCCTGGCGGGCGTGGTGTACACTCTCTAGGTTACTGTGTTATCCTGACCTGGGAGAGTTCAACTTGCCCTGGCAGGCGTGGTGTACACTCTAGGGTTACTGTGTTATCCTGACCTGGGAGAGTTCAACTTGCCCTGGCAGGCGTGGTGTACACTCTCTAGGGTTACTGTGTTATCCTGACCTGGGAGAGTTCAACTTGCCCTGGTGGGCGTGGTGTACACTCTCTAGGTTACTGTGTTATCCTGACCTGGGAGAGTTCAACTTGCCCTGGTGGGCGTGGTGTACACTCTCTAGGGTTACTGAGTTATCCTGACCTGGGAGAGTTCAACTTGCCCTGGTGGGCGTGGTGTACACTCTCTAGGTTACTGTGTTATCATGACCTGGGAGAGTTCAACTTGCCCTGGTGGGCGTGGTGTACACTCTCTAGGTTACTGTGTTATCCTGACCTGGGAGAGTTCAACTTGCCCTGGTGGGCGTGGTGTACACTCTCTAGGGTTACTGTGTTATCCTGACCTGGGAGAGTTCAACTTGCCCTGGTGGGCGTGGTGTACACTCTCTAGGGTTACTGTGTTATCCTGACCTGGGAGAGTTCAACTTGCCCTGGCAGGCGTGGTGTACACTCTCTAGGTTACTGTGTTATCCTGACCTGGGAGAGTTCAACTTGCCCTGGTGGGCGTGGTGTACACTCTCTAGGGTTACTGTGTTATCCTGACCTGGGAGAGTTCAACTTGCCCTGGCGGGCGTGGTGTACACTCTCTAGGTTACTGTGTTATCCTGACCTGGGAGAGTTCAACTTGCCCTGGTGGGCGTGGTGTACACTCTCTAGGGTTACTGTGTTATCCTGACCTGGGAGAGTTCAACTTGCCCTGGCGGGCGTGGTGTACACTCTCTAGGGTTACTGTGTTATCCTGACCTGGGAGAGTTCAACTTGCCCTGGTGGGCGTGGTGTACACTCTCTAGGGTTACTGTGTTATCCTGACCTGGGAGAGTTCAACTTGCCCTGGTGGGCGTGGTGTACACTCTCTAGGGTTACTGTGTTATCCTGACCTGGGAGAGTTCAACTTGCCCTGGTGGGCGTGGTGTACACTCTCTAGGGTTACTGTGTTATCCTGACCTGGGAGAGTTCAACTTGCCCTGGTGGGCGTGGTGTACACTCTCTAGGGTTACTGTGTTATCCTGACCTGGGAGAGTTCAACTTGCCCTGGTGGGCGTGGTGTACACTCTCTAGGTTACTGTGTTATCCTGACCTGGGAGAGTTCAACTTGCCCTGGCAGGCGTGGTGTACACTCTCTAGGGTTACTGTGTTATCCTGACCTGGGAGAGTTCAACTTGCCCTGGTGGGCGTGGTGTACACTCTCTAGGTTACTGTATTATCCTGACCTGGGAGAGTTCAACTTGCCCTGGCGGGCGTGGTGTACACTCTCTAGGGTTACTGTGTTATCCTGACCTGGGAGAGTTCAACTTGCCCTGGCAGGCGTGGTGTACACTCTCTAGGTTACTGTGTTATCCTGACCTGGGAGAGTTCAACTTGCCCTGGCGGGCGTGGTGTACACTCTAGGGTTACTGTGTTATCCTGACCTGGGAGAGTTCAACTTGCCCTGGCGGGCGTGGTGTACACACTCTAGGGTTACTGTGTTATCCTGACCTGGGAGAGTTCAACTTGCCCTGGCAGGCGTGGTGTACACTCTCTAGGTTACTGTGTTATCCTGACCTGGGAGAGTTCAACTTGCCCTGGCGGGCGTGGTGTACACTCTAGGGTTACTGTGTTATCCTGACCTGGGAGAGTTCAACTTGCCCTGGAGGGCGTGGTGTACACTCTCTAGGGTTACTGTGTTATCCTGACCTGGGAGAGTTCAACTTGCCCTGGCGGGCGTGGTGTACACTCTAGGGTTACTGTGTTATCCTGACCTGGGAGAGTTCAACTTGCCCTGGCGGGCGTGGTGTACACTCTCTAGGGTTACTGTGTTATCCTGACCTGGGAGAGTTCAACTTGCCCTGGCATGCGTGGTGTACACTCTCTAGGGTTACTGTGTTATCCTGACCTGGGAGAGTTCAACTTGCCCTGGTGGGCGTGGTGTACACTCTCTAGGTTACTGTGTTATCATGACCTGGGAGAGTTCAACTTGCCCTGGTGGGCGTGGTGTACACTCTCTAGGGTTACTGTGTTATCCTGACCTGGGAGAGTTCAACTTGCCCTGGCGGGCGTGGTGTACACTCTAGGGTTACTGTGTTATCCTGACCTGGGAGAGTTCAACTTGCCCTGGCGGGCGTGGTGTACACTAGGGTTACTGTGTTATCCTGACCTGGGAGAGTTCAACTTGCCCTGGCGGGCGTGGTGTACACTCTCTAGGGTTACTGTGTTATCCTGACCTGGGAGAGTTCAACTTGCCCTGGCAGGCGTGGTGTACACTCTCTAGGGTTACTGTGTTATCCTGACCTGGGAGAGTTCAACTTGCCCTGGCAGGCGTGGTGTACACTCTCTAGGGTTACTGTGTTATCCTGACCTGGGAGAGTTCAACTTGCCCTGGTGGGCGTGGTGTACACTCTCTAGGTTACTGTGTTATCCTGACCTGGGAGAGTTCAACTTGCCCTGGCAGGCGTGGCGTACACTCTCTAGGGTTACTGTGTTATCCTGACCTGGGAGAGTTCAACTTGCCCTGGCAGGCGTGGCGTACACTCTCTAGGGTTACTGTGTTTTCCTGACCTGGGAGAGTTCAACTTGCCCCGGTGGGCGTGGTGTACACTCTCTAGGTTACTGTGTTATCCTGACCTGGGAGAGTTCAACTTGCCCTGGCAGGCGTGGTGTACACTCTCTAGGGTTACTGTGTTATCCTGACCTGGGAGAGTTCAACTTGCCCTGGTGGGCGTGGTGTACACTCTCTAGGTTACTGTGTTATCCTGACCTGGGAGAGTTCAACTTACCCTGGCGGGCGTGGTGTACACTCTAGGGTTACTGTGTTATCCTGACCTGGGAGAGTTCAACTTGCCCTGGCAGGCGTGGCGTACACTCTCTAGGGTTACTGTGTTATCATGACCTGGGAGAGTTCAACTTGCCCTGGTGGGCGTGGTGTACACTCTCTAGGTTACTGTGTTATCCTGACCTGGGAGAGTTCAACTTGCCCTGGCGGGCGTGGTGTACACTCTCTAGGGTTACTGTGTTATCCTGACCTGGGAGAGTTCAACTTGCCCTGGTGGGCGTGGTGTACACTCTCTAGGTTACTGTGTTATCCTGACCTGGGAGAGTTCAACTTGCCCTGGTGGGCGTGGTGTACACTCTCTAGGTTACTGTGTTATCCTGACCTGGGAGAGTTCAACTTGCCCTGGTGGGCGTGGTGTACACTCTCTAGGGTTACTGTGTTATCCTGACCTGGGAGAGTTCAACTTGCCCTGGTGGGCGTGGTGTACACTCTCTAGGTTACTGTGTTATCCTGACCTGGGAGAGTTCAACTTGCCCTGGCGGGCGTGGTGTACACTCTCTAGGGTTACTGTGTTATCCTGACCTGGGAGAGTTCAACTTGCCCTGGTGGGCGTGGTGTACACTAGGGTTACTGTGTTATCCTGACCTGGGAGAGTTCAACTTGCCCTGGCGGGCGTGGTGTACACTCTAGGGTTACTGTGTTATCCTGACCTGGGAGAGTTCAACTTGCCCTGGCGGGCGTGGTGTACACTCTAGGGTTACTGTGTTATCCTGACCTGGGAGAGTTCAACTTACCCTGGCGGGCGTGGTGTACACTCTAGGGTTACTGTGTTATCCTGACCTGGGAGAGTTCAACTTACCCTGGCGGGCGTGGTGTACACTCTCTAGGGTTACTGTGTTATCCTGACCTGGGAGAGTTCAACTTACCCTGGCGGGCGTGGTGTACACTAGGGTTACTGTGTTATCCTGACCTGGGAGAGTTCAACTTGCCCTGGCAGGCGTGGTGTACACTCTCTAGGTTACTGTGTTATCCTGACCTGGGAGAGTTCAACTTGCCCTGGTGGGCGTGGTGTACACTCTCTAGGTTACTGTGTTATCCTGACCTGGGAGAGTTCAACTTGCCCTGGTGGTCGTGGTGTACACTCTCTAGGTTACTGTGTTATCCTGACCTGGGAGAGTTCAACTTGCCCTGGTGGTCGTGGTGTACACTCTCTAGGGTTACTGTGTTATCCTGACCTGGGAGAGTTCAACTTGCCCTGGTGGGCGTGGTGTACACTCTCTAGGGTTACTGTGTTATCCTGACCTGGGAGAGTTCAACTTGCCCTGGCAGGCGTGGTGTACACTCTCTAGGTTACTGTGTTATCCTGACCTGGGAGAGTTCAACTTGCCCTGGTGGGCGTGGTGTACACTCTCTAGGTTACTGTGTTATCCTGACCTGGGAGAGTTCAACTTGCCCTGGTGGTCGTGGTGTACACTCTCTAGGTTACTGTGTTATCCTGACCTGGGAGAGTTCAACTTGCCCTGGCAGGCGTGGTGTACACTAGGGTTACTGTGTTATCCTGACCTGGGAGAGTTCAACTTGCCCTGGCGGGCGTGGTGTACACACTCTAGGTTACTGTGTTATCCTGACCTGGGAGAGTTCAACTTGCCCTGGCGGGCGTGGTGTACACTAGGGTTACTGTGTTATCCTGACCTGGGAGAGTTCAACTTGCCCTGGCAGGCGTGGTGTACACACTCTAGGTTACTGTGTTATCCTGACGTTCTTCGATATGTTATCTGAGGTGGAATGATCCCAGACCAGGATTACTGGTTCCTGGCCTCATTAACTAGGCTGTTGGTGCTGGCCACATGCAGTTCAGTGTTTGCATCTTAGACCGCCTGAACTTGGACTAACTTGAGGAACTTAAGTTTGACCTTGAAGATATGAGCATCTTGGTAATTCACCTTACCAAGAGTGTTGAAGAGTCTTAGTCCCTTTACACTTCCTGCGACAGCCTTGGCCCTCCTTCCTTCAGTCACCTCTGTCAACAACTGAGGTGGAACCAATGGCGTACCTAAGGAATGACGCGTGTCCTGGGTTCCAGTTGAAGGGGGACCACTTGAAGGGGGACCACTTGAAGGGGGCCACTTGAAGGAATGCCACTTGCAGGGGTGCCACTTGAAGGGGTGCCACTTGAAGGGGTGCCACTTGAAGGGGTACCACTTGAAGGGGGCCACTTGAAGGGGGACCACTTGAAGGGTGCCACTTGAAGGGTGCCATTTGAAGGGTGCCACTTGAAGGGGTGCCACTTGAAGGGGTGCCACTTGAAGGGGTGCCACTTGAAGGGGCGCCACTTGAAGGGGCCACTTGAAGGGCGCCACTTGAAGGGCGCCACTTGAAGGGGCCACTTGAAGGGCGCCACTTGAAGGGGCCACTTGAAGGGCGCCACTTGAAGGGTACCACTTCAAGTGAGCCACTTCAAGGGGGCTACTTCAAGGGGCCCACTTCAAGGGGTGCCACTTCAAGGGTGCCACTTCAAGGGGTGCCACTTCAAGGGTACCACTTCAAGGGGGCCACTTGAAGGGGCCACTTAAAGGGGTGCTACTTGAAGGGGGCCACTTGAAGGGGTGCCACTTGAAGGGGTGCCACTTGAAAGGGGGCCACTTGAAGGGGTGCCACTTGAAAGGGTGCCACTTGAAGGGGGCTACTTGAAGGGGAGAGCCACTGAACATTCTAAATTCAAGCCAGACAAACGATTTTTCTCCAGGTGGACGATGTGTGTATGACTGTGTCACTAAGATAGTGTCATACCAGGGGTCAAGACTGTGTCACTAAGATAGTCTTGACCTCTGGTATGACACTGTGTCACTAAGATAGTGTCATACCAGAGGTCAAGACTGTGTCACTAAGATAGTGTCATACCAGAGGTCAAGACTGTGTCACTAAGATAGTGTCATACCAGAGGTCAAGACTGTGTCACTAAGATAGTGTCATACCAGAGGTCAAGACTGTGTCACTAAGATAGTGTCATACCAGAGGTCAAGACTGTGTCACTAAGATAGTGTCATACCAGAGGTCAAGACTGTGTCACTAAGATAGTGTCATACCAGAGGTCAAGACTGTGTCACTAAGATAGTGTCTTACCAGAGGTCAAGACTGTGTCACTAAGATAGTGTCATACCAGTGGTCAAGACTGTGTCACTAAGATAGTGTCATACCAGAGGTCAAGACTGTGTCACTAAGATAGTCTAGACCTCTGGTATGACACTGTGTCACTAAGATAGTGTCATACCAGAGGTCAAGACTGTGTCACTAAGATAGTGTCATACCAGAGGTCAAGACTGTGTCACTAAGATAGTGTCTTACCAGAGGTCAAGACTGTGTCACTAAGATAGTGTCTTACCAGAGGTCAAGACTGTGTCACTAAGATAGTGTCATACCAGAGGTCAAGACTGTGTCACTAAGATAGTGTCATACCAGAGGTCAAGACTGTGTCACTAAGATAGTGTCTTACTAGAGGTCGAGACAAAACTGACATAATTTGCGGGAAATGCTCAGCATAACAAGTGACTTCCTATATAGTAGTATGTCATTGATGTCAGCTATGATCTGTGTAAGTTGTATCATGTACTGGCAGAAACAAAGATATTAATATTATTAAGTCTGGTCGAAGACGGTTCTTGCTGTGTCTTGCTTTCAAAATTGTGGTTCTGTACATATACTCTGTATATATTGTACATACTGCTTGTTATTTGGTGAAGGAAATGTATTTATTCTCTGCTGCCTTTCTCTCGTTCCTCGTTTCTACCTTGGTTATCTTGCTACAGCCAGGTGTGCAGGCCACTAGACTACACTCATCTTTGTAATACGGGAGCCTGTCCTGAAGTCTTTGAGTCGCCATTATATTTACCAGCTTGTCTAAAGTATTACGTTGCAAAACTGCGAAGTTGCAGTTGTGTGCTATTGCTTCGTATTGCGTTGGTTGTACTGAAAATTAGCGTTTGTTATCGTGCTGGTGGGTTTTGCCACTGACTCATGTTAAACTTCTGGTGACAGAATAGTCTGGGCGAGTTATGCGGAGTATATCACTACAGCGCTGCTGGTGTAGTGTTTGCTCTATTAACGAGGTCCACTACACATGCTCCAGGAAGGTTGGTTGGGGGAAGACGTCTGCAAGATGTCCTATGATCCTACATAGAGATCCAGGAAGGTTGATTGGGGTTAGACGTCTGCAAGATGTTCTATGATCCTACATAGAGATCTAGGAAGGTTGATTGGGGGAAGACGTCTGCAAGATGTCCTGTGATCCTACATAGAGATCCAGGAAGGTTGATTGGGGTTAGACGTCTGCAAGATGTTCTATGATCCTACATAGAGATCCAGGAAGGTTGATTGGGGTTAGACGTCTGCAAGATGTTCTATGATCCTACATAGAGATCTAGGAAGGTTGATTGGGGGAAGACGTCTGCAAGATGTCCTGTGATCCTACATAGAGATCCAGGAAGGTTGATTGGGGTTAGACGTCTGCAAGATGTCCTATGATCCTACATAGAGATCCAGGAAGGTTGATTGGGGGAAGACGTCTGCAAGATGTCCTGTGATCCTACATAGAGATCCAGGAAGGTTGATTGGGGTTAGACGTCTGCAAGATGTCCTATGATCCTACATAGAGATCCAGGAAGGTTGATTGGGGGAAGACGTCTGCAAGATGTCCTATGATCCTACATAGAGATCCAGGAAGGTTGATTGGGGTTAGACGTCTGCAAGATGTCCTATGATCCTACATAGAGATCCAGGAAGGTTGATTGGGGGAAGACGTCTGCAAGATGTTCTATGATCCTACATAGAGATCCAGGAAGGTTGATTGGGGTTAGACGTCTGCAAGATGTCCTATGATCCTACATAGAGATCCAGGAAGGTTGATTGGGGGAAGACATCTGCAAGATGTCCTATGATCCTACATAGAGATCCAGGAAGGTTGATTCGGGGAAGACATCTGCAAGATGTCCTATGATCCTACATAGAGATCCAGGAAGGTTGATTGGGGGAAGACGTCTGCAAGATGTCCTATGATCCTACATAGAGATCCAGGAAGGTTGATTGGGGTTAGACGTCTGCAAGATGTCCTATGATCCTACATAGAGATCTAGGAAGGTTGATTGGGGGAAGACGTCTGCAAGATGTCGTGTGATCCTACATAGAGATCCAGGAAGGTTGATTGGGGTTAGACGTCTGCAAGATGTCCTATGATCCTACATAGAGATCCAGGAAGGTTGATTGGGTGAAGACGTCTGCAAGATGTCCTATGATCCTACATAGAGATCCAGGAAGGTTGATTGGAGTTTGACGTCTGCAAGATGTCCTATGATCCTACACAGAGATCCAGGAAGGTTGATTGGGGGAAGACGTCTGCAAGATGTCCTGTGATCCTACATAGAGATCCAGGAAGGTTGATTGGGGGAAGACGTCTGCAAGATGTCCTATGATCCTACATAGAGACTGTACGTGGCACGTCAGCTGGCTAAGGCTAGCCTAAAATCCGTTTAAACCATGAGATTATTGACAAAACTTTTAATTTCGCTCCTTAAACCCAGGAAACAAGGTGAGGATCCAGGAACCTGTGTCTAGTCACACCTTGAAAGCAAGGTTTATGAGGCCAATGCAAGTTTTAAACTACGTAGTAACACCTCTCGATAAACCCAACTTGGGTAAGGTCTACCACATTATTCAGATTAGAGTGTTATAGAAGTTATGGAAGGTCCCAGTAATGACTTCGTCCTCCGTCCCTGACCTAGTGAACGACTCTGATTTCTTGTACGAAATGTTGGGTCTTACAGAAGATCAAGTAGCAACACTGCAGACATATCCAGACATGTAAAGTAAAAGGACACAAGTGCAACTAATGTGACATTTATTGTGGCAACGTTTCGCTCTCCAGGAGCTTTATCAAGCCATTACAAACGATACATGGACACAGAGGGTATGTAAAGGCTAAGAGTGAGGTGCAATACTAGTGAGGTAACATTTCGATGTTCACTAGTGGTAGTAGTAGTAGTAGTGGTAGTAGTAGTAGTAGTGACAAAAGTAATACAATATGGTAGAGCAATTAATTCGTACATGAGTAAAAGGATATAAAAGCTATTACTTGGGTAACATAAAAATAGGTTGGACAAATATAGACTGGAAAGAGACATATTTGTGGAAATTCCGAAACTCTTGAGTCTAGTCTGTGCAAGTTTTACGAGGTATATACTGTCACCTAACACGTGTCAGTGGCATAACCCACTACAACAATCATTGCAATATGGTCAACACGACAAGAAATACCACAGAACGACTTGCAGGTTGCAACACAAGAGTCAAGACGCTGCAGAAACACAAACTTCAGGACAGGATCCCATATTACGGGCCTGGATACCTTGTCGTAATACGATAACTACTTAGCAACGACCCAAAAAATAAGCAGGTATTCAAAGTGTATATAATCTATGAACAGTATTTACAACTATGTACAAGTAGGCGAATGTAAGCACAAGACAAGGTGAGAACATTAGCGACCAGCAGTGGAGGCAAGTTTGCCAAGGCTGCTTCACAAGTGTACCACATCGCTTCACGAGTGTACCACATCGCTTCACGAGTGTACCACATCGCTTCACGAGTGTACCACATCGCTTCACAAGTGTACCACATCGCTTCACGAGTGTACCACATCGTTTCACAGCTTTGGCAGATTTCTTTATGATTGACTGGTTGCACTAAGGTACTGGTATAATAATGGGGGGGGAACTGATCGTTAAACTCCTAGTTCGCTACTCGGAATGCATGCCTGTATGGGTGTATGTGATGTATGCCGAGTATATAACATACTCTTAGCAAGTTAGTGCAATTACTTATGACGGGCATTCTTCTTAAATTGATTTGCCAGGATGTAAGGGTCGTTCTAGAAAACCATTTGATAGCAACTGCTATAGAAGCGGCGAAATTTGTAGACACCCTTGATACTAAATGATCGTTGACCAATTAGTCTCCTAGTACCCATTGATTTCGTCCGCGGATGGAAGCTGGAGTTGAAATACGACGTCCACCTCAAGACCTTCCCGAGGCCATAACCTGCTGCTATTACTGCTGAAACCCTGGCCATATCAAGGCCATGTACCCCAAGTTACATAAGGGTGTTGCTAGTGGTAAGCCTACTATACCACAATTACTTGTAAATATAAACTTTAGAGATATAACATCGAAGTCTCCACCTTCAGGGCCATCGGGGCTTATTACTCCCTCTTATAAGAGGAGTACCTTCCAGTTTCTGAGATATCTTTAAACTCCTCGGTCTGTTTAGGCTCCATTTTATAAATACAGAAGCTTCTTGGACGTAACTCAGGCAATGTCAAGGGAACATTTGGAAGTCTCGAATCTTGAATTAGATTATTTTACTAGGAAAATTGGCCAGGGCGTCGTAAATCTAGTGAAACCCCCCTGATTAAGCTCTTCCTATTCCTGGGTCACAGGACTGTCAAACGCTTCTGTCTGCATACTCGGCGGATTGACCTCCAGGAAGAGCCACGACGGACCCCTCTTTGGTTTCAGCATTCAAATCTACTGTCATTGAATCCAACTCTACACACCCAGATAGATATATTCTCAAAAATAAGTGTTTAGTCCGGCTACTGATAGGGAGAGTTTGTAAATCAGATAGACTTGTAATACGTAAGAGATTCAGACCTCAGGTCCGTAAGACCTGAGGTCTGATGATCGACTCTGCGGGACCCTTACCCATGGCAGAGATAGGTAACTAATATCGGTTTACTATTGCTGTTGCAACTACTAGATATCCCAAGGCTGTGCCTATGTGGCCTTAAAGTTCTAATCAAGTTGGAATTTATTTCTCACGTTGGGATTTATTTCTCACGTTGGAATTCGACGATTTATTCAGAGTGACCAAGACAGTAACTTACTGCCTTATCCCAGCTAAGAATTAAAAACTTTTGCTATCTATCATCTTTAGTCTCAAGGAACATTAGAAAATGCCACCAGACCTTAAAAACTATGATGCGTACGTACGTATCAGTACGTGGGTGTTAGTGGACTGGTGTGGGTCACATCCTGGGTGTTAGTGGACTGGTGTGGGTCACATCCTGGGTGTTAGTGGACTGGTGTGGGTCACATCCTGGGTGTTAGTGGACTGGTGTGGGTCACATCCTGGGTGTTAGTGGACTGGTGTGGGTCACATCCTGGGACAAAACTGACAATTTGCGGGAAATGCTCAGCATAACAAGGAACTTTCTATACAGTAGTATGTCATTGATGTCTGTATACCTTGTACATGTACTAGTATACCTTGTACATGTGCTGGTATACCTTGTACATGTACTGGGCAGTGAACCAGCAGTTAAGAGTAGCAGTCAGGGTCCCAGTTGCTGCTTCATTAAGTAACCAAGAGAAAGTATACCGAGTCTGTGATTGTAGTAGAGGAAGGTTCTTACCGTATCTCTTGTTTACAATTACCTTGTAAACAACCCCTATATATAGTGTAAATGCGCTTACATTTCTTGATTCAATACACTGTTTTTGCTTTGTCTCAGCACTGTTATTTGTGGGCTGACTCACTTATAAACAGGTGATATATGCTACGTAAAACTTAACCTGTACACAAAATACACACACACACACACACACACACACACACACACACACACACACACACACACACACACACACACACACACACACACACACACACACACACAGGGGCCCAAGACTGTTTAACTGCCTCCCAGCACACTTAAGGGGGATTACAAATAGACCCCTGGCTGTCTTCAAGACTCCTGGCTGTCTTCAAGACCCCTGGCTGTCTTCAAGACCCCTGGCTGTCTTCAAGACCCCTGGCTGTCTTCAAGACCCCTGGCTGTCTTCAAGACCCCTGGCTGTCTTCAAGACCCCTGGCTGCCTTCAAGACCCCTGGCTGTCTTCAAGACCCCTGACTGTCTTCAAGACCCCTGGCTATCTTCAAGACCCCTGGCTATCTTCAAGACCCCTGGCTATCTTCAAGACCCCTGACTGCCTTCAAGACCCCTGGCTGTCTTCAAGACCCCTGGCTGTCTTCAAGACCCCTGACTGTCTTCAAGACCCCTGACTGTCTTCAAGACCCCTGGCTGTCTTCGAGACCCCTGGCTGTCTTCGAGACCCCTGGCTGTCTTCGAGACCCCTGGCTGTCTTCGAGACCCCTGGCTGTCTTCAAGACCCCTGGCTGTCTTCAAGACCCCTGGCTGTCTTCAAGACCCCTGGCTGTCTTCAAGACCCCTGGCTATCTTCAAGACCCCTGGCTGTCTTCAAGACCCCTGGCTGTCTTCAAGACCCCTGACTGTCTTCAAGACCCCTGACTGTCTTCAAGACCCCTGGCTGTCTTCAAGACCCCTGGCTGTCTTCAAGACCCATGGCTGTCTTCAAGACCCCTGGCTGTCTTCAAGACCCCTGACTGTCTTCAAGACCCCTGGCTGTCTTCAAGACCCCTGGCTGTCTTCAAGACCCCTGACTGTCTTCAAGACCCCTGGCTGTCTTCAAGACCCCTGACTGTCTTCAAGACCCCTGGCTGTCTTCAAGACCCCTGGCTGTCTTCAAGACCCCTGGCTGTCTTCAAGACCCCTGACTGTCTTCAAGACCCCTGGCTGTCTTCAAGACCCCTGGCTGTCTTCAAGACCCCTGGCTGTCTTCAAGACCCCTGGCTGTCTTCAAGACCCCTGGCTGTCTTCAAGACCCCTGACTGTCTTCAAGACCCATGGCTGTCTTCAAGACCCCTGGCTGTCTTCAAGACCCCTGGCTGTCTTCAAGACCCCTGACTGTCTTCAAGACCCCTGACTGTCTTCAAGACCCCTGGCTGTCTTCAAGACCCCTGGCTGTCTTCAAGACCCCTGGCTGTCTTCAAGACCCCTGGCTGTCTTCAAGACCCCTGACTGTCTTCAAGACCCCTGGCTGTCTTCAAGACCCCTGACTGTCTTCAAGACCCCTGACTGCCTTCAAGAAGGCGCTGGACAGGCACCTAAACTCAGTACCTGACCAGCCGAGCTATGGCGCCTACGTTGGTTTACGTGCGGCCAGCCGTAACAGCCTGGTTGATCAGACCTGATCTACCACGAGGCCTGGTCTAAAACCGGGCCGCGGGGACGTTGACCCCCGAAACACACTCCAGGTACACACAAGGCAAACTACTTCCAGGAAGTTGCAGGAGTCACTTTCTGGAACTTCCCTCAACACTGCTGGAAGCTGCCACTACGCTTACTAAGCTGGCATTCCCAGCTTTTTCCTCTCAGCGAAAAGAAAGCTGATATTTCCCAGTCAACACTCAGGACAGTGATCCACATTGATCCACACTGATGCATAGTGATCCATAATGAGGCATAGTTGTCCACTGATGCACAAGGATGCACAGTGATCCACAGTGATCCACAGTGATATACAGTGATTCACACTGATGCACAGTGATCCATAATGATGCACAGTGATCCTCACTGATGCACAGTGATCCATAATGATCCACAGTTGTCCACTGATGCACAATGATCCATAGTGATCTACAGTGATCCATAGTGATGCACAGTGATCTACAGTGGTCCACAGTCATTCACAGTGATGCACATTGATCCTCAGTGGTCTACAGTGATCCTCAGTGGTCAACAGTGATCCACAATTATCCACAGTTATCCATGGTCGTCTACAGTGATTCTCAGTGGTCCACAGTCATCGACAGTGATCCACAGTGATCCATAGTCGTCTACAGTGATCCTCAGTGGTCCACAGTCATCGACAGTGATGCACAGTGATCCATAGTCGTCTACAGTGATCCTCAGTGGTCCACAGTCATCCTCAGTAATGCACAGTGATCCATAGTCGTCTACAGTGATCCTCAGTGACCCACAGTCATCCACAGTGATGCACAGTGATCCATAGTCGTCTACAGTGATCCTCAGTGGTCCACAGTCATCGACAGTGATGCACAGTGATCCATAGTCGTCTACAGTGACCCTCAGTGGTCCACAGTCATCCACAGTAATGCACAGCGATCCATAGTCGTCTACAGTGATCCTCAGTGATCCACAGTCATCGACAGTGATGCACAGTGATCCATAGTAGTCTACAGTGATCCTCAGTGGTCCACAGTGATGCACAGTGGTCCACAGTGATGCACAGTGGTCCACAGTGATGCACAGTGGTCCACAGTGATGCACAGTGGTCCACAGTGATGCACATTGGTCCACAGTGATGCACAGTGGTCCACAGTGATGCACAGTGGTCCACAGTGATGCACAGTGGTCCACAGTGATGCACAGTGGTCCACAGTGATGCACAGTGGTCCACAGTGATGCACAGTGGTCCACAGTGATGCACAGTGATGCACAGTGGTCCACAGTGATGCACAGTGGTCCACAGTGATGCACAGTGGTCCACAGTGATGCACAGTGGTCCACAGTGATGCACAGTGGTCCACAGTGATGCACAGTGGTCCACAGTGATGCACAGTGGTCCACAGTGATGCACAGTGGTCCACAGTGATGCACAGTGGTCCACATCCCGGGGACTACAAACGGACTTCACCTTAGGATCAACGACCCTAGTTTCAACACTCTCTGCCGCCTAGTAACTTCAAATATTTCCTCATTGCTGAAAGTGTTCACATGCTAGTACCATGCTAGTACCGTGCTAGTACCATGCTAGTACCATGCTAGAACCATACTAGTACCATGCTAGAACCATACTAGTACCATGCTAGTAACATGCTAGTACCATACTAGTACCATGCTAGTACCATGCTAGTACCATGCTAGTACCGTGCTAGTACCATGCTAGTACCATGCTAGTAACATGCTAGTACCATGCTAGTACCATACTAGTACCATGCTAGTACCATGCTACAACCATACTAGTACCATGCTAGAACCATACTAGTACCATGCTAGTAACATGCTAGTACCATACTAGTATCATGCTAGTACCATACTATAACCTTCCTAGTACCATACTAGTACCATGCTAGTACCATACTATAACCTTCCAAGTACCATGCTAGAACCATACTAGTACCATGCTAGAACCATACTAGTACCATGCTAGTACCATACTATAACCTTCCTAGTACCATGCTAGAACCATACTAGTACCATGCTAGTACCATTCTAGTATGCTAGTACCATACTATAACGTTCCTAGTACCATGCTAGAACAATACTAGTACCATGCTAGAACCATACTAGTACCATGCTAGTACCATACTATAACCTTCCTAGTACCATGCTAGAACCATACTAGTACCATGCTAGAACCATACTAGTACCATGCTAGTATACTATCACCTTCCTAGTACCATGCTAGAACCATACTAGTACCATGCTAGTACCATACTATAACCTTCCTAGTACCATGCTAGAACCATACTAGTACCATGTTAGAAAAATAGTACCATGCTAGTACCATACTATAACCTTCCTAGTACCATGCTAGAACCATACTAGTACCATGCTAGAACCATACTAGTACCATGCTAGTACCATACTATAACCTTCCTAGTACCATGCTAGAACCATACTAGTACCATGCTAGAACCATACTAGTACCATGCTAGTACCATACTATAACCTTCCTAGTACCATGCTAGAACCATACTAGTACCATGCTAGTACCATACTAGTACCTTCCTAGTACCATGCTAGAACCATACTAGTACCATGCTAGTACCATAGTACCATGCTAGTACCACACTATAACCTTCCTAGTACCATGCTAGAACCATACTAGTACCATGCTAGAACCATACTAGTACCATGCTAGTACCATACTATAACCTTCCTAGTACCATGCTAGAACCATACTAGTACCATGCTAGAACCATACTAGTACCATGCTAGAACCATACTAGTACCATGCTAGTACCATACTATAACCTTCCTAGTACCATGCTAGAACCATACTATAACCTTCCTAGTACCATGCTAGAACCATACTATAACCTTCCTAGTACCATGCTAGTACCATACTATAACCTTCCAAGTACCATGCTAGAACCATACTATAACCTTCCTAGTACCATGCTAGAACCATACTATAACCTTCCTAGTACCATGCTAGTACCATACTATAACCTTCCTAGTACCATGCTAGAACCATACTATAACCTTCCTAGTACCATGCCAGAACCATACTATAACCTTCCTAGTACCATGCTAGAACCATACTAGTACCATGCTAGTACCATACTATAACCTTCCTAGTACCATGCTAGAACCATATTATAACCTTCCTAGTACCATGCTAGTACCATACTATAACCTTCCTAGTACCATGCTAGAACCATATTATAACCTTCCTAGTACCATGCTAGAACCATATTATAACCTTCCTAGTACCATGCTAGTACCATACTATAACCTTCCTAGTACCATGCTAGAACCATATTATAACCTTCCTAGTACCATGCTAGAACCATATTATAACCTTCCTAGTACCATGCTAGTACCATACTATAACCTTCCTAGTACCATGCTAGAACCATATTATAACCTTCCTAGTACCATGCTAGAACCATATTATAACCTTCCTAGTACCATGCTAGTACCATACTATAACCTTCCTAGTACCATGCTAGAACCATATTATAACCTTCCTAGTACCATGCTAGTACCATACTATAACCTTCCTAGTACCATGCTAGAACCATATTATAACCTTCCTAGTACCATGCTAGTACCATACTATAACCTTCCTAGTACCATGCTAGAACCATATTATAACCTTCCTAGTACCATGCTAGTACCATACTATAACCTTCCTAGTACCATGCTAGAACCATATTATAACCTTCCTAGTACCATGCTAGTACCATACTATAACCTTCCTAGTACCATGCTAGAACCATACTATAACCTTCCTAGTACCATGCTAGTACCATACTATAACCTTCCTAGTACCATGCTAGAACCATACTATAACCTTCCTAGTACCATGCTAGAACCATATTATAACCTTCCTAGTACCATGCTAGAACCATACTATAACCTTCCTAGTACCATGCTAGTACCATACTATAACCTTCCTAGTACCATGCTAGAACCATATTATAACCTTCCTAGTACCATGCTAGTACCATACTATAACCTTCCTAGTACCATGCTAGAACCATACTATAACCTTCCTAGTACCATGCTAGTACCATACTATAACCTTCCTAGTACCATGCTAGTACCATACTATAACCTTCCTAGTACCATGCTAGAACCATACTATAACCTTCCTAGTACCATGCTAGAACCATACTATAACCTTCCTAGTACCATGCTAGAACCATACTATAACCTTCCTAGTACCATGCTAGAACCATACTAGTACCATGCTAGCACCATACTATAACCTTCCTAGTACCATGCTAGAACCATACTATAACCTTCCTAGTACCATGCTAGAACCATACTAGTACCATGCTAGTACCATACTATAACCTTCCTAGTACCATGCTAGAACCATACTATAACCTTCCTAGTACCATGCTAGAACCATACTATAACCTTCCTAGTACCATGCTAGAACCATACTAGTACCATGCTAGTACCATACTATAACCTTCCTAGTACCATGCTAGAACCATACTATAACCTTCCTAGTACCATGCTAGTACCATACTATAACCTTCCTAGTACCATGCTAGAACCATACTATAACCTTCCTAGTACCATGCTAGAACCATACTATAACCTTCCTAGTACCATGCTAGAACCATATTATAACCTTCCTAGTACCATGCTAGAACCATACTATAACCTTCCTAGTACCATGCTAGAACCATACAATAACCTTCCTAGTACCATGCTAGAACCATACTATAACCTTCCTAGTACCATGCTAGAACCATATAACCTTCCTAGTACCATGCTAGAACCATACTATAACCTTCCTAGTACCATGCTAGAACCATACTATAACCTTCCTAGTACCATGCTAGAACCATATTATAACCTTCCTAGTACCATGCTAGAACCATACTATAACCTTCCTAGTACCATGCTAGAACCATACTATAACCTTCCTAGTACCATGCTAGAACCATACTATAACCTTCCTAGTACCATGCTAGAACCGTACTATAACCTTCCTAGTACCATGCTAGAACCATATTATAACCTTCCTAGTACCATGCTAGAACCATACTATAACCTTCCTAGTACCATGTAACGTGTGGCGAAACGTTTCCTCAAAGATACCCAAGAGTTGCACATGTGTCTAATTTAACAACGTGTCGGTTCTCTGAACCATTCATCGACAAGTCAAGGTGGCCGCCGCATGCGGCCCAAGTGCCGCGAGTACCGCTACCAAACTTTCTCTCGGTTGCGCGACCCAGAGTACCACGGAAAGCGTGATGACGTAGCGTGATGACGTATATGTTAACGTAAGTGGTTGAGTCTGACGGAGGACTGAAGATGGTACGACTGATTAATGTTACGACTGAGGGACTGACTACCTTCTATCATGACTGTGGTACTGACTACCTTCTATCATGACTGTGGTACTGACTACCTTCTATCATGACTGTGGTACTGACTACCTTCTATCATGACTGTGGTACTGACTACCTTCTATCATGACTGTGGTACTGACTACCTTCTATCATGACTGTGGTACTGACTACCTTCTATCATGACTGTGGTACTGACTACCTTCTATCATGACTGTGGTACTGACTACCTTCTATCATGACTGTGGTACTGACTACCTTCTATCATGACCGTGGTACTGACTACCTTCTATCATAACTGTGGTACTGACTACCTTCTATCATGACAGTGGTACTGACTACCTTCTATCATGACTGTGGTACTGGCTACCTTCTATCATGACTGTGGTACTGACTACCCTCTATCATAACTGTGGTACTGACTACCTTCTATCATGACAGTGGTACTGACTACCTTCTATCATGACCGTGGTACTGACTACCTTCTATCATAACTGTGGTACTGACTACCTTCTATCATGACTGTGGTACTGACTACCTTCTATCATGACTGTGGTACTGGCTACCTTCTATCATGACCGTGGTACTGACTACCTTCTATCATAACTGTGGTACTGACTACCTTCTATCATGACCGTGGTACTGACTACCTTCTATCATAACTGTGGTACTGACTACCTTCTATCATGACCGTGGTACTGACTACCTTCTATCATAACTGTGGTACTGACTACCTTCTATCATGACTGTGGTACTGACTACCTTCTATCATGACTGTGGTACTGGCTACCTTCTATCATGACCGTGGTACTGACTACCTTCTATCATAACTGTGGTACTGACTACCTTCTATCATGACAGTGGTACTGACTACCTTCTATCATGACAGTGGTACTGACTACCTTCTATCATGGCTGTGGGACTGACTACCTTCTATCATGACAGTGGTACTGACTACCTTCTATCATGACAGTGGTACTGACTACCTTCTATCATGACTGTGGTACTGACTACCTTCTATCATGACTGTGGTACTGACTACCTTCTATCATGACTGTGGTACTGACTACCTTCTATCATGACAGTGGTACTGACTACCTTCTATCATGACAGTGGGACTGACTACCTTCTATCATGGCTGTGGGACTGACTACCTTCTATCATGACAGTGGTACTGACTACCTTCTATCATGACAGTGGTACTGACTACCTTCTATCATGACAGTGGTACTGACTACCTTCTATCATGACTGTGGTACTGACTACCTTCTATCATGACTGTGGTACTGACTACCTTCTATCATGACTGTGGTACTGACTACCTTCTATCATGACAGTGGTACTGACTACCTTCTATCATGACAGTGGGACTGACTACCTTCTATCATGGCTGTGGGACTGACTACCTTCTATCATGACAGTGGTACTGACTACCTTCTATCATGACAGTGGTACTGACTACCTTCTATCATGACAGTGGTACTGACTACCTTCTATCATGACTGTGGTACTGACTACCTTCTATCATGACTGTGGTACTGACTACCTTCTATCATGACTGTGGTACTGACTACCTTCTATCATGACTGTGGTACTGACTACCTTCTATCATGACTGTGGTACTGACTACCTTCTATCATGACTGTGGTACTGACTACCTTCTATCATGACTGTGGTACTGACTACCTTCTATCATGACTGTGGTACTGACTACCTTCTATCATGACTGTGGGACTGACCACCTTCTATCATGACTGTGGTACTGACTACCTTCTATCATGACTGTGGTACTGGCTACCTTCTATCATGACCGTGGTACTGACTACCTTCTATCATAACTGTGGTACTGACTACCTTCTATCATGACTGTGGTACTGACTACCTTCTATCATGACTGTGGTACTGACTACCTTCTATCATGACAGTGGTACTGACTACCTTCTATCATGACTGTGGTACTGACTACCTTCTATCATGACTGTGGTACTGACTACCTTCTATCATGACTGTGGTACTGACTACCTTCTATCATGACTGTGGGACTGACCACTTTCTATCATGACTGAGGTATTGCCCACCGTCTACCACTGAGTTTCCTCAAGAGAAGAGGGTAGGGCATTCCTAGTGTGTTGCTGTGTTGCAACATGGCCTGGGCATTGACCTGACGTACCCAGCATGTCCGACCACCACACACACACACACACACACACACACAAGGTCTTTATTATTCATCTCTAAATTGGACTGATGAAGCCAGTGTGTGGCGAACCGTTTCTACAGTAAAGATACCCAAGCCCTGAGTGTGTGAACCACTGAGTGAACCGAGTGTGAACCACTGAGTGAAGTGAGTGTGAACCGAGTGAAGTGAGTGTGAACCACTGAGTGAACCACTGTGTGAACCACTGAGTGAACCACTATGTGAAACACTGAGTGTCAACCACCGATTGTGAGAACCACTGAGTGTGTGAACCACCGAGAGTGTGAACCACTGAGTGAACCACTGAGTGAAGTGAGTGTGAACCACTGAGCGGAGAGTGAGCCACTATGTGAACCACTGAGTGAACCACTATGTGAACCACTGAGTGAACCACTATGTGAACCACTGAGTGAACCACTATGTGAACCACTGAGTGAACCACTATGTGAACCACTGAGTGAACCACTATGTGAACCACTGAGGGAACCACTATGTGAACCACTGAGGGAACCACTATGTGAACCACTGAGTGAAACACTATGTGAACCACTGAGTGAACCACTATGTGAACCACTGAGTGAACCACTATGTGAACCACTGAGTGAACCACTATGTGAACCACTATGTGAACCACTGAGTGAACCACTATGTGAACCACTATGTGAACCACTGAGTGAGCCACTATGTGAACCACTGAGTGAACCACTATGTGAACCACTGAGTGAACCACTATGTGAACCACTGAGTGAACCACTATGTGAACCACTGAGTGAACTACTGAGAGATTGAACCACTGAGAGTTCAACGCACTAAAGCAAGTGAACCTCTTGTTTTCAGGTCAGGGTTCAACTTAGTCTCTCTCTCTCTCTCTCTCTCTCTCTCTCTCTCTCTCTCTCTCTCTCTCTCTCTCTCTCTCTCTCTCTCTCTCTCTCGACTGTATCCACGTGTGTGCATACAGTCAGCATACACTCCAGGTGACGGTATATACAAGGTTCAGTCCCTCCCAGTTTACAGTTACTGTAACAGGTACTGAAGGAAGGGTAACTGTAAGAGTTAACTGAGGGGAGCTAACTGTTAATGAGGGAATGTAAACAGTTACCTTCCTCGGTCCCAGTCACAAGGTATAGCGTAAATATCTGGACACAGGAGTAGACTGTTGGACTTCACACCTTCCCGTAGTACAGTTACCAGTTAGAAACTAGTCACAGTACAGCAGAGTAAATGGTACTGACAATGTATAAAGCCTATGTACAATATTTGTAACTGATCCACCATGAGGCCTGGTCTAAAACCGAGCCGTGGGGGCGTTGACCCCCAAAATCCTCTACAGGTATACTCCAGGTATGTACAATGAGGTGAATGCACGCACAAGATATGGTGAGAACTGTGGGGATCAACAGGGAAGTAAAGTCTGATAAAGCTGCTTAACGAGTGTACCACATCGCTTCACAGCATTGGTGGCCTTGTGATTGGTTGGTTGAACCAAGGTCCTGGTATTAGGACATGGGGGGTTCACTGCTCGTTAAACCCTTAGCTCCCGGTTCGCTGTTCGGGAGGCAGCCTATATGGGTGTGTGACATGCTGAATATAATGTAACACACTCTTGGCATGCCACAGAACCATCCCAAAAGGGCCCTAACAACCAGGACTGGGTATCCTCCATGGGTATTGTGCCACTATGGCACGAAATACTAATGGAACCGTCTTTCCTCTCAACCATTGTGGTTTAGCGCTTCTTATTATAATATTCCTCTCAACCATCCAGCTCAAGAGATAGTGCTTAACTGCAGGAGACTTCCCAGTTAGACGCGACCTTAGAGCAAGACAGCAGTAGGGTTAATGTAGCTTCAAGAAACTTGTGGACGGGAACTAGTGTCCCGTCACTAAAAAAAGAAAAAATTAACTCGAATTTAACTTTATGGCCGTAAGGGTTTAAAAAAAACTTACTATGCATGTTGTCCCTAGCACAACATAACAATTATAAACTAGAAAAAAGCGTCACCCAGCACATTATCTTTGCCGTCTATGTGACGTATGCTGAGGTTGCAACCGCAGTGCCCATCGCATCACTCCAGCTGTCTTGGTCTTCATTGAGCTGAGGTACACTGGAGGATTATGGTCACTGAAGACGGTGACCACATGGAATGAGCTGCTCAAGACGTCAAAAGGCTCCAGCACAAGTACCAGAGCCTCTCTCCGTATTTTGGAACAGGCCTGTTGATAGGCCTGGTATTTGGTTGCGCAGTAAGATACAGGGCGAGCATCAGCCTCACTGGAAGCTTGGGGTGATACTGCCCAACCCCAGAATCACAAACATCAACCTGTAATACTCCCTAAGTCCACTATATCGTCCAAACATGGCAGAGGGTAAACTCCGGTACTGTGATCTCATTAACCTTACCGTAGTCGGTACATATCCGGAATCCTCCATCAGGCTTATTAACAAGGATGCACGGTGAAGTCCACGGACTGGATGACCCTTCTACCAATCCATGTTCTAACAGAAATGCAACTTCCTGCTGAAGCAGCCCCTATTTTTCAGGATTAGTTCTGTAAGGAAAGAGTTTAATACGTTTAGCAGTTCCTTCGCCCACATTGTGAGAGCCATTTGTCGGGATAGGCTTGTAGAAGGGTAGTTAGTGTTTCTAGTTGGTCTTCTGCAGGTACCGTCATTAAGGGGCGAAAATTCTGGAGGAAGGGCCGAGTTAGGGAGCCTGACTTGAACCTCCAGAATTGTGTATAGGGAATACGAGTCGTCCACAAAGTCAGGGACAGAGGACAAAGGCATTACTGGAACCTTAGGTGGTTCAAAGAATAGTTTAATCTGGTTTATCAAGAGATGTTACCTTCTTTGGGCCCATAAACTTTGCTTTCAAGGTGTGACCAGACACAGGTTCCTGGACCCTTGTCTCCTGGATTAAAGGAGTTTTCTCATATACCTCTTTTATGCTGTTTTGAGTATTTTTGTGTTGGTCTTGGCCAGTTGATGACTGGAATCCTGATGTAGTATCGTAGTGCGTCTTGCAGGCGTCTTCTCCCATCCATCCTTCTTTGAGCACGTGTAAGAGGCCTCTTACGTTGTGCCCAAAAATCAGCTCACAGGGACTGTATCCTGTTGATTCCCGCACAATTTCTCGCGTTACAAACAGATATAAGGGAGTGATTCATCCCAGTCTGTAAGAAAATGTATGCAATACGTACGCATCGTAGTTCTGAGGTTTTGGTGAAGCCTAGGAAAGGTTTTTGGAGAGACCTTCCCAAGGCTTCACCACAACCTCTCCAAGGGCACAACATGAGGCCCCCTGCACAGGGAATGCTTGAAGAGAATGCTGACCTGTTCTTGGAGGACCGCGAACTAGGGCTTGTGAAGGCTTACTCAGCCCTGTAACAACTTCAGACAGTATTACCAAGGCTGGCTCCTCCTCAGGAAAATTAATGAATAGAAAAAGAACAAAAACTGACAAACATAAACACTTTTTTAGAAAATATAAAACACTTAAATATGAAATATTGATCCTACCTTAAAGAAAATGAAAAATGAAAAACATAAATGTCTGAATTCAACGCTAATATATATATATATAAAACTTGGGTGTCTGGTGTTGGTGACAACCCACCGGCTCGTTCTTCACAGATTTTCTAGCCGTCAATAATCTGTCCAGATGACAGGAAAGCAGGTTTTTTTTCCACTGCAATGATGAGGGGTTATATCCTGCTACTTGCATACACAAACAGGTAAGTGGATCAGAATTTGGGATGCCTCAGAACGTTAGTCCGTCTCCTTCAATTTCTACTCGTTGATTAGCAGGTGACCCTCTCTGTCCTTTCAAGCTGGAAAGAGAGACAGATTACCCACTGCTTAAGAAATCACTCTCCATGATAAGTACAATACCTAAAAGATGTGATTATTAAAACATTTTAACCTATCAAGACTGAAAGGACTAAGTTAATTATTGGTCAAAAGTGAAGCTCTCAACCAATAAGTCCACTAAAATATGATCAGGAGTGTACTTACAGTAGTGCTGGGAGCTGTGAGTCAAGTGATTTACTGTTTGACCGGAGCCCCACACGTCACCTTTCGGGGGGGGGAGGAGGAGGGGAAGGGATAGCGGGAGCTAGACTGACCCTACCTTAACAAGCAGCCGGCAATCAAACTATCACTTTCGGGGAGGGGGAAAAATGGGGGAATAGCGGGAGCTGGACTTACCCTACCTTAACAAGTAGCCGGCAATGAAACTGTTGTTACTATATACTCCCTCGCTACTCCTATCTATTGAACTTTTCCCTCACAGGCTCGACAATTTATTTTACAAGAAAAACTGGCCAGGACCTCGTAAATCTAGTGAAAAGTCCCAACTTAAGTCTTCCTATTCGGGTGTCGCAGGATTGCCAGACGTTTCTCTTTTCAAAGGGATTCCTTTCTAGCGTCCGATCTTAAAGTTGCCATGGCTCAGTGCAACTTTAGCCACCCGGTTAAGGGAAGTGTTCAACTTGCCCCACTTCATCCCATACCCGCCCCACTTCATCCTATACCCGCTGGAGAGCCATCAATTCTTTGGGGTCCTTTCCTAAGTACAAGTCAGGTAACCAATATCAGAAACTCAAGACTCATCGCCACAGAAGACAACACTCAATACCGAAGAATCCTGGAATCATCGCTTATCTCTATAACCAACAATTTCAACCAGAACGGCTTCTATAACATAGCTGAACCACTCGCCAAGAAACTTCTGCATCGCTATCCCACATAAGAACATAGAACACTGCAGAAGGTCTACTCACAACTTGTCCAATACCCCTGCCAAGCTACCCAAGACTCTATAACCCCACCCGGTGGATCATCAGATGCAGCATTCTCCACCTGACCTCAACATTCTGAACCTGACTATAAATACTCGCGTACCTTCCACCCGAGGTAGATCTGTTTGTGACTTGAAAAAGCCCACTGTGTGGGCGAAACGTTGTCAATAAAGGATCACATTAAACTGCATATGTGTTTTTGTTTCCATAACCAATATCTGTTTACTGTTGATGATAATACTAGGTACCCTGAGACGGTACCTACTTTGGCATTCCACGATTTATCCAAAGTGACCAGGGCACTAATTTCACAGCAAAATCGTTGACTGAAGCTATCCCTAGGCTAGGAATTAATCAAAAAGTTTTCACCCGCAATGTTCCTTGGAAAGGTGTCACCCGACCTTAAAAACTATGATGCGTACGTATTTCATACATTTTCCTACAGACTGGGATGAATCACTTCCTTTATTCCTGTTTGTAATGCCAGAAAGTCTGCAGGAATCAACAGGATACAGTAATTTTGAGCTCAAGGGAGGATGGTTGGGAGAAGTCGCCTGCAAGACGCTTTACGTGGCCCCTCAGCTGGCTAATGCTAGCCCAAAATTTCTTCAGAATTTCTCTCCGTTAGCCCAGGAGACAAGGTGTTGGTCCAGGAACCTGTGTCTGGTCACACATTAGAAGCAAAATTTGTGGGGCCAATGTAAGTTGTAAAAAAATAACTCTTATTTAAACTATGTGGTAACACCTCTTGGTAAACCCAGCTTGGGTAACGTCTACCACATTAGTCCTCTGTTCTGATCGTGTGGATAACAATGATTTCCTGTACACAGTTCCTGAGGTTCAAATAAGGCTTACTAACTCAACCATCCTCCAGGATCCTCGCCCTATAATGCTGGGACCTGCAGAAGATCAAGCAGTAACACTACCCTTCTGCAAACATATCTCGACATTTTTGGCTCTGAAAATTTGCAGCCTGCGCTGTCGCGATATGGACGTAGGAACTGCTAAACCTATTAAACTCACTCCATAGAGAGCTAATCCTGAAAAACAGAAACTGCTTCGGAAAGAAGTAGCATTTCTCTTAGAACATGGATTGGTGAAGAAATCGTCCAGCCTGTGGGCTTCACCGTGCACTCTCGTTAAAAAGCCTGATGGAGGATTCTGGATGTGTACTAGCTACTGCAAAGTGAATGTGGTCACAGTACTGGATGCTTACCCTCTTCCACGTTTGCACTATGTAGTCGACTTTGTGGGGAATACCTGAAGAGGGTTTCAGAGGTCAACGCTCCCATAGCCCGGTCTGCGACCAGGCCACTTTCGTTGCTAAACTAGATCTTCTTAAAGGTTACTACCAGGTACATTTAACAGATTAAGTGAAGGTAATTTCTGCCTTCTTAATTCTAGGAGATCACTATGAATATACTGTGGCACCTTTTGGAATGCGGAACTCGCACGGTACATTTCAAACATTGATCCATTGAACTATCAGAGGACTTAAGTGCACGGTGGTCTACCTGGACAGTATACTTTTAGCTTCTGATACGTGGGATCAACACGCGTTCTGTTTTGAATAACACTCTGTGAGGCTCCAGACAATTACTGTAAACCTTACAGTGGTTCGTGGCCTGGTGGCAAAAGCTCTCGCTTCACACAGTGAGGGTCCGGGTTTGATTCCTGGTGAAGGTTGAAATATTGGGCGTGTTTCCTTACACCAGTTGTCAATGTTCACCCATCAATAAAATTGGTACCTGGGTGTTAATGAACTGGTGTGGGTCGCATCCTGGGTGTTAGTGAACTGGTGTGGGTCACATCCTGGGTGTTAGTGGACTGGTGTGGGTGGCATCCTGGGTGTTAGTGAACTGGTGTGGGTCACATCCTCGGTGTTAGTGGATTGGTGTGGGTCACATCCTCGGTGTTAGTGGATTGGTGTGGGTCACATCCTGGGTGTTAATGGACTGGTGTGGGTCACATCCTGGGACAAAACTGACCTAATTTGCTGGAAATGCTCAGCATAACAAGGGTCTTTCTATATAATAGTATGTTATTGATGTCAGCTATGGTCTGTATACCTTGTATATGTACTGGTATACCTTGTATATGTACTGGTATACCTTGTACATGTACTGGTATACCTTGTACATGTACTGGTATACCTTGTACATGTACTGGTATACCTTGTACATGTACTGGTAGAAATAAAGATTATGATTTTTAGTTCTAGTGAGTATCTTCTGGCCAATCTACTCTAACTTTCATGGGTCATGAAGTATGTGTGGTAAATTGTCGAAAGTTCTGGCCATTCAAAATTATTCGGTTCCTCGGGCCTGATACTATTTTATCATAGGTTCTGCAGAATTTTTGCAGATGTTGTTGCCCTGCCTAACCTCTCTTACCAGTCCCAAAACTAAATTCAGTTTGACTTCTAGTAGTCAGTAGGATTTTACGCATGCCGAGCGTCTGGAGTTGTGGCAGTGTTACTCTGTGCATCTGGTCGGGGATGTCACCAGCCAGTGGCTATTAAGGCTAGTCCTAGGCCTATAAGAGGGCTTATTCCACCATTGAGGAGGCGGCCTCCGTACTGCTACTTGTCCTGGAGCATTTTGACATATTTGTTCCATCGACTCCACATGTAGTGACCATCTTCAGTGACCACAATCCTCTGGCACACCTCAGATCCTTGAAGAATATAAACACTCGTCTCTGGTGCCGGGCATTGCGGCTGCAGCCGTATAATGTCGTTTAATTTGTTAGGATTTTTATTGTTGTGTGTATTAGGGGACAAATGGGTATTAAGTATTTTCTTCCCTTATGGCCATTAAGTAAATTTTAAGTTAATCTGGCCATAAGGTTTTTTTTTTTAGTTAGAGGACACTAGCTTCAATCCACAAGCGCCTTGACCCTACACTAGCCCTTACTCTAAGGTTGTGTCTGGGTTGAAAGTCCCTCTGGGTTGAGCAATACTTAGTTTGATGGTTGAGAGGAAAGATGGTTACATTTGTAATTCTTGCCATGGTGAGACACCACCCACTAAGGGATACCTAGTTCTGGCAATTAGATTTTCGTCGGGGTGGGAGTGTGGCATGGTAAGAGTACATTACAATTCACACACCCATATAGGCATGCCCCCCAACCAGTGAACCAGGTGCTAAGGGTATTAGCAGGGCCCCTCGTTATGCCAGTGCCTTGGTTCAACCAATCAGTGACCAGGAAGTCCACCAAAGTTGTGAAGCGATGTTGTACACTTGTGAATCAACATTGGCAGACTTACTTCCAAGTCAGGTCGAAGATGGTTCTTACTCCGTCTCTTGTTAGCAAAATTGCCTTGACATATCTGTGTATACTGTACACGTTATTGTTTGCTGTTTATTGGTGGGTTTGTATTTATTCACCACTGTCTTTTGCTGGTTCCTCGTTCCTACAGTGGTTATGGTGCTACAACCAGGTGTGCAGGCCACTTGTCTAAACCTGCCATGGGTTCAAATCCTAACCTGTTTCTTGATTTAATCAACATACATCTGATAGTGAAGTTACTGCTTGTATTACAGTTATGTCACTGTTCATGTCAAGGTTTAGGTTACTGTTTCCTGACGTAAGTCACAGTATAACTGCTGACCTGGCCAGCCGTGACCCCTGAAGGTGACCACGAGGGGGGTCAACATCACCCTCCCCCACACAGGCCAACATATAAAAGTTATAGGCCTAGTGGTCAACTTTATTGAACGCAGAGGGACAGGCTCACACCTTAGGCCTACCTCATTTGCATATTTTAGCAATAGTTATATATATATATATATATATATATATATATATATATATATATATATATATAAAATATTTCGATTATGTATTTATTCACTTCATCTGACTGAATCAATATCTCTCTCTCTCTCTCTCTCTCTCTCTCTCTCTCTCTCTCTCTCTCTCTCTCTCTCTCTCTCTCTCTCTCTCTCTCTCTCTCTCTCTCTCTCTCTCCTTTCAATGTCTTACATCTTCTCTCTATTACTCATTCTCTTTCGTTTCTCCCCAATTATTTCACTCCAGTGTTCCTTTATTCTCCCTCCCTCCCAAAGTTCTCCCTCCCAAAGTTCTCCCTCCTCTCTCCCTCCCAGAGTTCTCCCTCCCTCCCTCCCTCCCTCCTCTCTCTCTCCCTCCCAGTAATTACCCTCAGAGTACCGTTAGTTGGGACAAGGCGGCAGGTAGTGGGTGTGTTGTTACGTAGGTAAGGTGGGTAGTAGTGAAGGTGGGTAGTAGTCCAGGTGGGTGGTACTGAAGGTGGGTAGTAGTCTAGGTTGGTGGTACTGAAGGTGGGTAGGAGTCTAGGTGGGTGGTACTGAAGGTGGGTAGAAGTCTAGGTGGTAGTAGTCTAGGTGGGTGGTACTGAAGGTGGGTAGTAGTCTAGGTGGGTGGTACTGAAGGTGGGTAGTAGTCTAGGTGGGTGGTACTGAAGGTGGGTAGAAGTCTAGGTGGTAGTAGTCTAGGTGGGTGGTACTGAAGGTGGGTAGTAGTCCAGGTGGGTGGTACTGAAGGTGGGTAGTAGTCTAGGTTGGTGGTACTGAAGGTGGGTAGGAGTCTAGGTGGGTGGTACTGAAGGTGGGTAGAAGTCTAGGTGGTAGTAGTCTAGGTGGGTGGTACTGAAGGTGGGTAGTAGTCTAGGTGGGTGGTACTGAAGGTGGGTAGTAGTCTAGGTGGGTGGTACTGAAGGTGGGTAGTAGTCTGGGTGGTACTGAAGGTGGGTAGTAGTCTAGGTGGGTGTTCCTGAAGGTGGGTAGTAGTCTAGGTGGTACTGAAGGTGGGTAGTAGTCTAGATGGGTGGTACTGAAGGTGGGTAGAAGTCTAGGTGGTAGTAGTCTAGGTGGGTGGTACTGAAGGTGGGTAGAAGTCTAGGTGGTAGTAGTCTTACTGTATTCTCTCAGTGTACTCGTGGTACTAATCCTAGAGGGATTAGTACATAGTACTAATCTTTCAAGGATTCCAGCCTAGAGAGAACAAGTGATTTAAAAAGGATCATCACTGGCTTGGTATCTCTAGTTTACCAGGTTATATAGTTACCCATCCTCTCATTTTCCTAGCAGATATGACAACATTGCTGTAATCTTCGAAAGTGATAATCTAACTGATTCAATAGCTCGTGTGTTAATGATCATCTGGACTGCCTCCAGCAACAATATATTTGGGGCTGGGGTTGGAATATTTTCCGGGCAGTGGCCAGTTTTCAATAACTGCATCTTAAATTCTTGGGATGCTGCATCTGGTGATTTGTTTACTGGCGACTTTGTGATACATAGTCATTCTGAGTAGTTGAACGAGGCTGTTTACAGGCCACAACTCACCTTTGTTGCCTGCACTTTTTACCAGCATCTAAGTTGTATCCTGGTATCTAGATGCAGTTATATTAAGTGTTATAAACTGCATAAACTGTGTCAGTGTAGAAAAATGCATTTCGCCCCTCCATGGAAGACGTGATGATTTAATATCACATATCAGCTGACCTACGCAAGAAACTCGTTGCTAGCAATACCTTCCTTAAATCACTTGTTAGAGCGACTGCTCAGGAAGAAATTTCTCGCTTAGATGTTGGTGGTAAGTTATTACAAGTTATATAGACCGGTAGATCTAAGCAGGGGTCTGCTGGCAGGGCTACATCTGGTCTTGTTGCTACCTCCAGCAGGAGTCTACTGGCAGGGCTACATCTGGTCTTGTTGCTACCTCCAGCAGGAGTCTACTGGCAGGGCTACATCTGGTCTTGTTGCTACCTCCAGCAGGGGTCTGCTGGCAGGGCTATATCTGGTCGTGTTGCTACCTCCAGCAGGAGTCTACTGGCAGGGCTACATCTGGTCTTGTTGCTACCTCCAGCAGGAGTCTACTGGCAGGGCTACATCTGGTCTTGTTGCTACCTCCAGCAGGAGTCTACTGGCAGGGCTACATCTGGTCTTGTTGCTACCTCCAGCAGGAGTCTACTGGCAGGGCTACATCTGGTCTTGTTGCTACCTCCAGCAGGAGTCTACTGGCAGAGCAACATCTGCTATTGTTGCTACATCCAGCAGTAGTCTACTGGCAGGGCTACATCTGCTCTTGTTGCTACATCCAGCAGTAGTCTACTGGCAGGGCTACATCTGCTCTTTGTTGCTACCTCCCTAGCTGCTCAGTCAAATTATGTTCCAAATAGGGAAATCAGATCAAACAAAAATGATCCTAAATGGATGAACAATAGATTAAAATATCTGATTGGTCAAAAGAGAGGCATATATAGGCAAATCAAAAGAGGAGAGGGGCAATTAAGAAATCGATATATTCAGTTAAAGAGAGAAATAAAAAAGGGAATTAGAAAAGCAAAAAGAGATTATGAGGTTAAAGTTGCAAGAGAATCGAAGACTAACCCAAAAGGATTCTTTCAGGTATACAGAAGTAAGATCAGGGACAAGATAGGCCCACTCAAAAGTTCCTCGGGTCAGCTCACTGACAGTGATAAGGAAATGTGTAGAATTTTTAACACATACTTCCTCTCAGTTTTTACACAGGAGGATACCAGCGATATTCCAGTAATGATAAATTATGTAGAACAGGACGATAATAAACTGTGCACTATTAGGGTCACAAGTGACATGGTCCTTAGGCAAATAGATAAATTAAAACCTAACAAATCCCCAGGCCCTGATGAACTGTATGCAAGGGTTCTAAAGGAATGTAAAGAGGAGCTTAGCACACCTTTGGCTAATCTTTTCAACATATCACTACAAACTGGCATGGTGCCAGATAAGTGGAAAATGGCAAATGTGATACCTATTTTCAAAACAGGTGACAGGTCCTTAGCTTCGAACTATAGACCAATAAGCCTAACCTCCATAGTGGGAAAATTTATGGAATCAATAATTGCCGAGGCAGTTCGTAGCCACCTTGAAAAGCATAAATTAATCAACGAATCTCAGCATGGTTTTACAAAGGGACGTTCCTGCCTTACGAATTTATTAACTTTTTTCACTAAGGTATTTGAGGAGGTAGATCATGGTAACGAATATGATATTGTGTATATGGAATTCAGTAAGGCTTTTGACAGGGTCCCACATCAGAGACTATTGAGGAAAATTAAAGCACATGGAATAGGAGGAGAAATTTTTTCCTGGATAGAGGCATGGTTGACAAATAGGCAGCAGAGAGTTTGCATAAATGGGGAGAAATCAGAGTGGGGAAGCGTCACGAGCGGTGTTCCACAGGGGTCAGTGTTGGGCCCCCTGCTGTTCACAATCTACATAAACGACATAGATGAGGGCATAAAGAGCGACATCGGCAAGTTTGCCGATGACACCAAAATAGGCCGTCGAATTCATTCTGACGAGGACATTCGAGCACTCCAGGAAGATTTGAATAGACTGATGCAGTGGTCGGAGAAGTGGCAGATGCAGTTTAATATAGACAAATGCAAAGTTCTAAATGTTGGACAGGACAATAACCATGCCACATATAAACTAAATAATGTAGATCTTAATATTACGGATTGCGAAAAAGATTTAGGAGTTCTGGTTAGCAGTAATCTGAAACCAAGACAACAGTGCATAAGTGTTCGCAATAAAGCTAATAGAATCCTTGGCTTCATATCAAGAAGCATAAATAATAGGAGTCCTCAGGTTGTTCTTCAACTCTATACATCCTTGGTTAGGCCTCATTTAGATTATGCTGCACAGTTTTGGTCACCGTATTACAGAATGGATATAAATTCTCTGGAAAATGTACAAAGGAGGATGACAAAGATGATCCCATGTATCAGAAACCTTCCCTATGAGGATAGACTAAGGGCCCTGAAACTGCACTCTCTAGAAAGACGTAGAATTAGGGGGGATATGATTGAGGTTTATAAGTGGAAGACAGGAATAAATAAAGGGGATGTAAATAGTGTGCTGATAATATCTAGCCTAGACAGGACTCGCAGCAATGGTTTTAAGTTGGAAAAATTCAGATTCAGGAGGGATATAGGAAAGTACTGGTTTGGTAATAGAGTTGTGGATGAGTGGAACAAACTCCCAAGTACCGTTATAGAGGCCAGAACGTTGTGTAGCTTTAAAAATAGGTTGGATAAATACATGAGTAGATGTGGGTGGGTGTGAGTTAGACCTGATAGCTTGTGCTAACGGGTCGGTTGCCGTGTTCCTCCCTTGAGTCAATGTGACCTGACCTGACTAGGTTGGGTGCATTGGCTTAAGCCGGTAGGGACTTGGACCTGCCTCGCATGGGCCAGTAGGCCTTCTGCAGTGTTCCTTCGTTCTTATGTTCTTATGTACACTGCAAACTGAATTGTTTGCAATCCTAATGGCGCTAAAGCTAACCTATGATACTGAGCTTGACTCTATCATCATTACTGATTCTATGTCATCATTGAAGGCTCTTGACTCATATAATGACTCCAATAACATGCTCATTGGAGAAGCCAGGTATAGATACTCAAAAATTAGGGACAAAGAAATTAATGTACAGTTGCTATGGATCCCATCACACATTGGATTACTCCTTCATGATAAAGTTGATATGTTAGCAAAGAAGAGTACCCAGAAGGAGAATGTAGAATATAACTTTGGTATAACTGTGTCTAGCATTAGGAATAATATTAGGAGAGAAGTAAATAATGAAAATGATTGTTATAGGAATGTAGTTAGAAGCCTGAGTAGATCTATAACCCACTATGATAACATGAACGTAGATAAGTATGTTTATGGAGCAACTTGCACTGTGAACACTGATGTTGTAGTGGCCAGACTTAGTCTTGGTTACAAGTACTGACTGATGTAGTGGCCAGGCTTAGTCTTGGTTACAAGTACTGACTGATGTAGTGGCCAGGCTTAGTCTTGGTTACAAGTACTGACTGATGTAGTGGCCAGGCTTAGTCTTGGTTACAAGTACTGACTGATGTAGTGGCCAGGCTTAGTCTTGGTTACAAGTACTGACTGATGTAGTGGCCAGACTTAGGCTTGGTTACAAGTACTGACTGATGTTGTAGTGGTCAGGCTTAGGCTTGGTTACAAGTACTGACTGATGTTGTAGTGGCCAGGCTTAGGCTTGGTTACAAGTACTGACTGATGTTGTAGTGGCCAGGCTTAGTCTTGGTTACAAGTACTGACTGATGTTGTAGTGGCCAGGCTTAGGCTTGGTTACAAGTACTGACTGATGTTGTAGTGGCCAGGCTTAGGCTTGGTTACAAGTACTGACTGATGTTGTAGTGGCCAGACTTAGTCTTGGTTACAAGTACTGACTGATGTTGTAGTGGCCAGGCTTAGGCTTGGTTACAAGTACTGACTGATGTTGTAGTGGCCAGGCTTAGGCTTGGTTACAAGTACTGATGTTGTAGTGACCAGGCTTAGGCTTGGTTACAAGTACTGACTGATGTTGTAGTGGCCAGGCTTAGGCTTGGTTACAAGTACTGACTGATGTTGTAGTGGCCAGACTTAGTCTTGGTTACAAGTACTGACTGATGTTGTAGTGGCCAGGCTTAGGCTTGGTTACACGTACTGACTGATGTTCTAGTGGCCAGGCTTAGTCTTGGTTACAAGTACTGACTGATGTTGTAGTGGCCAGGCTTAGGCTTGGTTACAAGTACTGACTGATGTTGTAGTGACCAGGCTTAGGCTTGGTTACAAGAACTGATGTTGTAGTGACCAGGCTTAGGCTTGGTTACAAGTACTGACTGATGTTGTAGTGGCCAGACTTAGGCTTGGTTACAAGTACTGAGTGATGTTGTAGTGGCCAGACTTAGGCTTGGTTACAAGTACTGACTGATGTTCTAGTGGCCAGACTTAGTCTTGGTTACAAGTACTGACTGATGTTGTAGTGACCAGGCTTAGGCTTGGTTACAAGTACTGACTGATGTTGTAGTGGCCAGACTTAGGCTTGGTTACAAGTACTGACTGATGTTCTAGTGGCCAGACTTAGTCTTGGTTACAAGTACTGACTGATGTTGTAGTGGCCAGACTTAGGCTTGGTTACAAGTACTGACTGATGTTCTAGTGGCCAGACTTAGTCTTGGTTACAAGTACTGACTGATGTTGTAGTGACCAGGCTTAGTGTTGGTTACAAGTACTGACTGATGTTGTAGTGGCCAGACTTAGGCTTGGTTACAAGTACTGACTGATGTTGTAGTGGCCAGACTTAGTCTTGGTTACAAGTACTGACTGATGTTGTAGTGGCCAGACTTAGTCTTGGTTACAAGTACTGACTGATGTTGTAGTGGCCAGACTTAGTCTTGGTTACAAGTACTGACTGATGTTGCAGTGGCCAGGCTTAGTCTTGGTTACAAGTACTGACTGATGTTCTAGTGGCCAGACTTAGTCTTGGTTACAAGTACTGAGTGATGTTGTAGTGACCAGGCTTAGTCTTGGTTACAAGTACTGACTGATGTTGTAGTGACCAGGCTTAGTCTTGGTTACAAGTACTGACTGATGTTGTAGTGGCCAGACTTAGGCTTGGTTACAAGTACTGACTGATGTTGTAGTGGCCTGACTTAGGCTTGGTTACAAGTACTGACTGATGTTGTAGTGGCCTGACTTAGACATATGGTCACTGTCACTGTCTTGAACACTATGTGCTTAATTGTCCACTTATTGAGGAATACAGAGACAGACAGTATAATAACCTATGTGACATGTCAAGATATCTTATTAATGAAAATAAGATACCAGATATACTAAGCAAATTTTCTAAATTTGCTTGTAACAGATAAGTGAACTATAGATATGTAGATATAAATCCATATGTATTCCTGTTAACCCTTTGGGGCCTAGTTCCTAGGCCTTTTGTGTATCCATATGCTCTCGCGCTACCGTCCACAGGATGGATATGAGGTGCACAATAAACTAGCCACTACCATCCACAGGATGGATATGAGGTACACAATAAACTAGCCACTACCATCCACAGGATGGATATGAGGTACACAATAAACTAGCCACTACCATCCACAGGATGGATATGAGGTACACAATAAACTAGCCACTACCATTCACAGGATGGATATGAGGTACACAATAAACTAGCCACTACCATCCACAGGATGGATATGAGGTACACAATAAACTAGCCACTACCATCCACAGGATGGATATGAAGTACACAAACTAGCCACTACCATCCACAGGATGGATATGAGGTACACAATAAACTAGCCACTACCATCCACAGGATGGATATGAGGTACACAATAAACTAGCCACTACCATCCACAGGATGGATATGAGGTGCACAATAAACTAGCCAATACCATCCACAGGATGGATATGAGGTGCACAATAAACTAGCCACTACCATCCACAGGATGGACATGAGGTACACAATAAACTAGCCACTACCATCCACAGGATGGATATGAGGTGCACAATAAACTAGCCACTACCATCCACAGGATGGACATGAGGTACACAATAAACTACCCACTACCATCCACAGGATGGATATGAGGTGCACAATAAACTAGCCACTACCATCCACAGGATGGATATGAGGTACACAATAAACTAGCCACTACCATCCACAGGATGGATATGAGGTACACAATAAACTAGCCACTACCATCCACAGGATGGATATGAGGTACACAATAAACTAGCCACTACCATCCACAGGATGGATATGAGGTACACAATAAACTAGCCACTACCATTCACAGGATGGATATGAGGTGCACAATAAACTAGCCACTACCATTCACAGGATGGATATGAGGTGCACAATAAACTAGCCACTACCATTCACAGGATGGATATGAGGTGCACAATAAACTAGCCACTACCATTCACAGGATGGATATGAGGTGCACAATAAACTAGCCACTACCATTCACAGGATGGATATGAGGTGCACAATAAACTAGCCACTACCATCCACAGGATGGATATGAGGTGCACAATAAACTAGCCACTACCATCCACAGGATGGATATGAGGTACACAATAAACTAGCCACTACCATCCACAGGATGGATATGAGGTACACAATAAACTAGCCACTACCATCCACAGGATGGATATGAGGTACACAATAAACTAGCCACTACAATCCACAGGATGGATATGAGGTACACAATAAACTAGCCACTACCATTCACAGGATGGATATGAGGTGCACAATAAACTAGCCACTACCATTCACAGGATGGATATGAGGTGCACAATAAACTAGCCACTACCATTCACAGGATGGATATGAGGTGCACAATAAACTAGCCACTACCATTCACAGGATGGATATGAGGTGCACAATAAACTAGCCACTACCATTCACAGGATGGATATGAGGTGCACAATAAACTAGCCACTACCATCCACAGGATGGATATGAGGTGCACAATAAACTAGCCACTACCATCCACAGGCTGGATATGAGGTACACAATAAACAAGCCACTACCATCCACAGGATGGATATGAGGTGCACAATAAACTAGCCACTACCATCCACAGGATGGATATGAGGTACACAATAAACTAGCCACTACCATCCCCAGGATAGATATGAGGTACACAATAAACTAGCCACTACCATCCACAGGATGGATATGAGGTACACAATAAACTAGCCACTACCATCCACAGGATGGATATGAGGTGCACAATAAACTAGCCACTACCATCCACAGGATGGATATGAGGTACACAATAAA
Source organism: Cherax quadricarinatus (assembly GCF_038502225.1). NCBI lineage: Eukaryota > Metazoa > Arthropoda > Malacostraca > Decapoda > Parastacidae > Cherax > Cherax quadricarinatus. The sequence continues at coordinate 1,457,144 of NC_091388.1, forward strand.
CTAGCCACTACCATCCACAGGATGGATATGAGGTACACAATAAACTAGCCACTACCATCCACAGGATGGATATGAGGTACACAAACTAGCCACTACCATCCACAGGATGGATATGAGGTACACAATAAACTAGCCTCTACCATCCACAGGATGGATTTGAGGTGCACAATAAACTAGCCACTACCATTCACAGGATGGATATGAGGTACACAATAAACTAGCCTCTACCATCCACAGGATGGATATGAGGTGCACAATAAACTAGCCACTACCATTCACAGGATGGATATGAGGTGCACTATAAACTAGCCACTACCATTCACAGGATGGATATGAGGTGCACAATAAACTAGCCACTACCATCTACAGGATGGATATGAGGTGCACAATAAACTAGCCACTACCATTCACAGGATGGATATGAGGTGCACAATAAACTAGCCACTACCATCCACAGGATGGATATGAGGTACACAATAAACTAGCCACTACCATCCACAGGATGGATATGAGGTACACAATAAACTAGCCACTACCATCCCCAGGATGGATATGAGGTACACAATAAACTAGCCACTACCATCCCCAGGATGGATATGAGGTACACAATAAACTAGCCACTACCATTCACAGGATGGATATGAGGTGCACAATAAACTAGCCACTACCATCCACAGGATGGATATGAGGTACACAATAAACTAGCCACTACCATCCACAGGATGGATATGAGGTACACAATAAACTAGCCACTACCATTCACAGGATGGATATGAGGTACACAATAAACTAGCCACTACCATCCACAGGATGGATATGAGGTGCACAATAAACTAGCCACTACCATTCACAGGATGGATATGAGGTACACAATAAACTAGCCACTACCATCCACAGGATGGATATGAGGTACACAATAAACTAGCCACTACCATTCACAGGATGGATATGAGGTGCACAATAAACTAGCCACTACCATTCACAGGATGGATATGAGGTACACAATAAACTAGCCACTACCATCCACAGGATGGATATGAGGTACACAAACTAGCCACTACCATCCCCAGGATGGATATGAGGTACACAATAAACTAGCCACTACCATCCCCAGGATGGATATGAGGTACACAATAAACTAGCCACTACCATCCATAGGATGGATATGAGGTACACAATAAACTAGCCACTACCATCCACAGGATGGATATGAGGTACACAATAAACTAGCCACTATCATCCACAGGATGGATATGAGGTACACAATAAACTAGCCACTACCATCCACAGGATGGATATGAGGTACACAAACTAGCCACTACCATCCACAGGATGGATATGAGGTACACAAACTAGCCACTACCATCCACAGGATGGATATGAGGTACACAAACTAGCCACTACCATCCACAGGATGGATATGAGGTGCACAATAAACTAGCCACTACCATCCACAGGATGGATATGAGGTACACAATAAACTAGCCACTACCATCCACAGGATGGATATGAGGTACACAATAAACTAGCCACTACCATCCACAGGATGGATATGAGGTACACAATAAACTAGCCACTACCATCCACAGGATGGATATGAGGTACACAATAAACTAGCCACTACCATTCACAGGATGGATATGAGGTGCACAATAAACTAGCCACTACCATTCACAGGATGGATATGAGGTGCACAATAAACTAGCCACTACCATTCACAGGATGGATATGAGGTGCACAATAAACTAGCCACTACCATCCACAGGATGGATATGAGGTGCACAATAAACTAGCCACTACCATTCACAGGATGGATATGAGGTGCACAATAAACTAGCCACTACCATTCACAGGATGGATATGAGGTGCACAATAAACTAGCCACTACCATTCACAGGATGGATATGAGGTGCACAATAAACTAGCCACTACCATTCACAGGATGGATATGAGGTGCACAATAAACTAGCCACTACCATCCACAGGATGGATATGAGGTGCACAATAAACTAGCCACTACCATCCACAGGATGGATATGAGGTACACAATAAACAAGCCACTACCATCCACAGGATGGATATGAGGTGCACAATAAACTAGCCACTACCATCCACAGGATGGATATGAGGTACACAATAAACTAGCCACTACCATCCCCAGGATAGATATGAGGTACACAATAAACTAGCCACTACCATCCACAGGATGGATATGAGGTACACAATAAACTAGCCACTACCATCCACAGGATGGATATGAGGTGCACAATAAACTAGCCACTACCATCCACAGGATGGATATGAGGTACACAATAAACTAGCCACTACCATCCACAGGATGGATATGAGGTACACAATAAACTAGCCACTACCATCCACAGGATGGATATGAGGTACACAATAAACTAGCCACTACCATCCACAGGATGGATATGAGGTACACAATAAACTAGCCTCTACCATCCACAGGATGGATTTGAGGTGCACAATAAACTAGCCACTACCATTCACAGGATGGATATGAGGTACACAATAAACTAGCCTCTACCATCCACAGGATGGATATGAGGTGCACAATAAACTAGCCACTACCATTCACAGGATGGATATGAGGTGCACTATAAACTAGCCACTACCATTCACAGGATGGATATGAGGTGCACAATAAACTAGCCACTACCATCTACAGGATGGATATGAGGTGCACAATAAACTAGCCACTACCATTCACAGGATGGATATGAGGTGCACAATAAACTAGCCACTACCATCCACAGGATGGATATGAGGTACACAATAAACTAGCCACTACCATCCACAGGATGGATATGAGGTACACAATAAACTAGCCACTACCATCCCCAGGATGGATATGAGGTACACAATAAACTAGCCACTACCATCCCCAGGATGGATATGAGGTACACAATAAACTAGCCACTACCATTCACAGGATGGATATGAGGTGCACAATAAACTAGCCACTACCATCCACAGGATGGATATGAGGTACACAATAAACTAGCCACTACCATCCACAGGATGGATATGAGGTACACAATAAACTAGCCACTACCATTCACAGGATGGATATGAGGTACACAATAAACTAGCCACTACCATCCACAGGATGGATATGAGGTGCACAATAAACTAGCCACTACCATTCACAGGATGGATATGAGGTACACAATAAACTAGCCACTACCATCCACAGGATGGATATGAGGTACACAATAAACTAGCCACTACCATTCACAGGATGGATATGAGGTGCACAATAAACTAGCCACTACCATTCACAGGATGGATATGAGGTACACAATAAACTAGCCACTACCATCCACAGGATGGATATGAGGTACACAAACTAGCCACTACCATCCCCAGGATGGATATGAGGTACACAATAAACTAGCCACTACCATCCCCAGGATGGATATGAGGTACACAATAAACTAGCCACTACCATCCATAGGATGGATATGAGGTACACAATAAACTAGCCACTACCATCCACAGGATGGATATGAGGTACACAATAAACTAGCCACTATCATCCACAGGATGGATATGAGGTACACAATAAACTAGCCACTACCATCCACAGGATGGATATGAGGTACGCAAACTAGCCACTACCATCCACAGGATGGATATGAGGTACACAAACTAGCCACTACCATCCACAGGATGGATATGAGGTACACAAACTAGCCACTACCATCCACAGGATGGATATGAGGTGCACAATAAACTAGCCACTACCATCCACAGGATGGATATGAGGTACACAATAAACTAGCCACTACCATCCACAGGATGGATATGAGGTACACAATAAACTAGCCACTACCATCCACAGGAGGGATATGAGGTACACAATAAACTAGCCACTACCATCCACAGGATGGATATGAGGTACACAATAAACTAGCCACTACCATCCCCAGGATGGATATGAGGTACACAATAAACTAGCCACTACCATCCCCAGGATGGATATGAGGTACACAATAAACTAGCCACTACCATCCACAGGATGGATATGAGGTACACAATAAACTAGCCACTACCATCCCCAGGATGGATATGAGGTACACAATAAACTAGCCACTACCATCCACAGGATGGATATGAGGTACACAATAAACTAGCCACTACCATCCCCAGGATGGATATGAGGTACACAATAAACTAGCCACTACCATCCCCAGGATGGATATGAGGTACACAATAAACTAGCCACTACCATCCCCAGGATGGATATGAGGTGCACAATAAACTAGCCACTACCATCCACAGGATGGATATGAGGTACACAATAAACTAGCCACTACCATCCACAGGATGGATATGAGGTACACAAACTAGCCACTACCATCCACAGGATGGATATGAGGTGCACAATAAACTAGCCACTACCATCCACAGGATGGATATGAGGTACACAATAAACTAGCCACTACCATCCACAGGATGGATATGACGTACACAATAAACTAGCCACTACCATCCACAGGATGGATATGACGTACACAATAAACTAGCCACTACCATCCACAGGATGGATATGAGGTACACAATAAACTAGCCACTACCATCCACAGGATGGATATGACGTACACAATAAACTAGCCACTACCATCCACAGGATGGATATGAGGTACACAATAAACTAGCCACTACCATCCACAGGATGGATATGACGTACACAATAAACTAGCCACTACCATCCACATGATGGATATGAGGTACACAATAAACTAGCCACTACCATCCACAGGATGGATATGAGGTACACAATAAACTAGCCACTACCATCCACAGGATGGATATGACGTACACAATAAACTAGCCACTACCATCCACAGGATGGATATGAGGTACACAATAAACTAGCCACTACCATCCACAGGATGGATATGAGGTACACAATAAACTAGCCACTACCATCCACAGGATGGATATGAGGTACACAATAAACTAGCCACTACCATCCACAGGATGGATATGAGGTACACAGTAAACTAGCCACTACCATCCACAGGATGGATATGAGGTACACAATAAACTAGCCACTACCATCCACAGGATGGATATGAGGTGCACAATAAACTAGCCACTATCATCCACAGGATGGATATGAGGTGCACAATAAACTAGCCATTACCATCCACAGGATGGATATGAGGTACACAATAAACTAGCCACTACCATCCACAGGATGGATATGAGGTACACAATAAACTAGCCACTATCATCCACAGGATGGATATGAGGTACACAATAAACTAGCCACTACCATCCACAGGATGGATATGAGGTACACAATAAACTAGCCACTACCATCCACAGGATGGATATGAGGTACACAATAAACTAGCCACTACCATCCACAGGATGGATATGAGGTACACAATAAACTAGCCACTACCATCCACAGGATGGATATGAGGTACACAATAAACTAGCCACTACCATCCACAGGATGGACATGAGGTACACAATAAACTAGCCACTACCATCCACAGGATGGATATGAGGTACACAATAAACTAGCCACTACCATCCACAGGATGGATATGAGGTACACAATAAACTAGCCACTACCATCCACAGGATGGATATGAGGTACACAATAAACTAGCCACTACCATCCACAGGATGGATATGAGGTACACAATAAACTAGCCACTACCATCCACAGGATGGATATGAGGTACACAATAAACTAGCCACTACCATCCACAGGATGGATATGAGGTGCACAATAAACTAGCCACTTCGGTGACAAAATTCAGTCTATTAAACAACAAACATTACATTGGACTCTTTGAGGTGTCCACTAATACAAATGTTGTCATATTACTTATTTCGGCTCTTATTTTGGAGTGGTGGCCACTGACTGCCACTAACAGTGCCACAGACTGTCCTACTGACTCTGCCATTGTGTCACTGACTGGCTCTGAGTCCTTCAATATTTTTGTCAATTCCTGGCAATTTTTTCTTCTTGGCGCTAAAAATATTTCAATTGAGTGGCTGTAACTACAATAAGTGTCAGGGGCCCAAGACTGTTCAATTGCTTCACAGCATACATAAGTGGGATTACCAATAGACCCCTGACTGTCTTCAAGAAGGCACTGGACAGGCACCTAAAGTCAGTACCTGACCAGCCGGGCTGTGGGTTCGTACATCAACTTGCGTGCGGCCAGCAGTAACAGCCTGGTTGGTCAGACTCTGATCCACCATGAGACCTGGTCTCAGACTGGGCCACGGAGGCGTTAACCCCCGAAACTCCCTCCAGGTAAACTGGTAAACTAGGGTTCATTTACCAAACTTTGATGAATCTGTAGTTCCTCGCCCCTTTGTAAGAAGTCTCCTGTGTTGTAGCATTGACTGGTTAGACTTGATTATTAAATAATGTTGCGCTATACACCACTAACACGTTACAATTTATACAATGTCAGACTATCATAACCAACCTGAAAACAGCTCAGAACGACGTGAAACAGAGGTATGACAAACTGTCTAAATTTCGCCCCTTTGCCCCTTGAGACAAGATGTTGGTCCAGGAGCCTGTGTCCTGTCACACGTTAAAGGCAATATTTACGGGCCCTATGTAGGTGGTAAAAAAATTTCTGACCTTAGCTATGTGATAGCACCCTTGGATAAACCCAAGTTGGGTAAGGTCCACCACTAAACCAAATTAAAAATCTCTTGGAACCACTTCTGGGTTCAATAATAAGCTTGTTCTCTGTTCCAGTAAACCTGGATGACCGTAATTCCATGTAGACAGTTCTGGAAGTTGAAATAAAGCTTCCCAACCCAGTCATCCTCCAGGATCTTCACACCATTATGTCAGAACTTGCACAAGACAAATACTAACATTACTCTTCTGAAAACTTATCCTGACATATTTATGGATGTTCCAAAATGTTCAACCTGGATTACTAAAATGTCGACGTGGGATCTGTCTCCCTACTGAGCTAAAGAAGCAGAAACTACTTAAGCAGGAAGTAGTATTTGTAGCAGAAGATAGGTTGTCAGAAGTGTGTTCCAGCCCTTGGACCTCACAGTGCATCCTTCTTAAAACCTGATGAGGGAGTGAGGATGTGTACAGATTACCGCAAGATGAGGTCACAATACCAGATGTTTACCATCTTGTATGGACGACATAGTGGACTTTGTGGGTAAGGTCAAGTTAGCTTCTAAATTAGACCTTAAGGGATACTACCAGCTACCTCTAGCAGATTAGGCTTAAAAGATTTCTGCTTTTGTTATTCCATGACGTCACTATCAATATACCCAGACCCACTTTGAGGTGAACTCCCTCGCCTCGTTCCAAAAGCTGATCCATTAGGCTATAAAGGACTCGAGGGTGCGGCGGCCATCCTGGATGATATAATTATGGTTTCTGTTACATAGGATCAACATGTCTTAAAGATCTCTTAGAGTGGGTCAGGATAGTCAAACTGACTGTCAATCTTAGTAAGTCATCTTTTGGCCAGTCTACCCTAACTTTCCAAGGATATACAGTACGTAGTGGTAAAGTGGCACTCAAACTGCCAAAATTTTGGCCTTATAAAATTATCCTGTTCCCTAGGATAAAACGTCCCTTCAAAGATTTCTGGGAATGATAGGGTTGTATTGGAGGCTCTGCCAAAAAAATTGTAGACGTTATAGCCTCTATAATCTCTCTTACCAGTAATAAAACCAGTTTTACATGGTATTCCAGTTGTCCAGAGACCTTTTTGTTTATCAAGCTTCTTTTGTGCTCTCATATGAAGTTTCCAGATTATACAGATTCATTTTTCTGAGAGTCTGGAATGGGCGCAGTGTTACTCTGGTGAGAGAGTCCATCCAGTGGCCCATCTGCTGAATTTTAAGGCCTATGAGCGGACCTGCTCCACGACAGAGAAAGAGGCACTGACGATAGTCTTGGCATTAAAACATTTTGACATCTTCGGGTCATCATCGAAACGATGTCCGAGTCTTCAGTGACCACAATCTACTGATCTACCTCAGCTCCAAGAGCAACAACAACACCCATCTCACGTGCCGGCCGCTGCGCCCACAACACTACATCTCATGACTTTATTCAAAAAGAACTAAGCAGGTTAAACCCAACTAAGAGCACAGGCCCTGATAACATCCCGTCTAAGTTCCTAAAAGATGGTGCTTCTGAACTGTCAATCCCTATTGCTCACATAATAAATCTATCAATCACCACTAATACCGTACCGGAGGGGTTCAAGGAGGCCAGAGTTACTCCTATCTTCAAGAAAAATAATAGGTCTGATGTAAGCAACTATAGGCCTGTTAATATACTCAGTATAATATCTAAAATTCTAGAGAGGGCGGTGTATTCTCAAGTAGTTAAGTACCTTAATGATGACAACATTCTCCATAGCTATCAATCGGGCTTTAGAAGATCCTACTCAACCGACACCTCCCTTATTAATCTGATGGATTACCTGAGAACTGAAATGTCAAAGGGGAACCTCATAGGTATGGTAACCTTAGACCTGCAAAAGGCCTTCGATACTGTCAACCACAATATATTATGTAATAAACTTCAAGCTATCGGTATAGGTTCTGTAGACTGGTTTAAGTCCTACCTTAGCAACAGGAGACAAATAGTCAAAATCAACAAAACAGAATCAGAACCCCTGCCGATAACATGTGGAGTTCCCCAAGGTAGTATTCTGGGTCCCTTATTATTCTTATGTTATGTCAATGATATGCCTATCAGTGTCAAGTGCAAACTCCTACTGTATGCAGATGACAGTGGTCTGTTAGTGTCAGGTAAAGACCCACAAGATATTGCTAATGTTTTAACACTGGAACTGGAGTCCTGCAGCAAATGGTTAGTAGACAACAAACTATCATTACACCTAGGGAAAACTGAAGCCATTCTCTTTGGCACGAAACATAAACTGAGAAGGGTAAATAATTTTAATGTTCAATGTAATGGGGAGTCCATCACTTTGGTTTCATCAGTAAAATATCTGGGAATCCCCTTTGACCCATGCATGTCAGGAGAATTGATAGGGAACAGTGTAGTAAAGAAAGCGAATGCCAGACTGAAGTTCCTGTATAGACAAGCACAGTGTCTACCTACTGAGGCTCGCAGGACCCTATGTCTAGCCCTTATACAATGCCATATGGATTACGCTTGCTCTTCTTGGTACTCTGCCTTGACAAAAAAACTGAAAGATAGACTGCAAATCACCCAGAACAAAATCGTAAGATTCATCCTGGGGCTGGGACCAAGAGAACATGTAGGCCAGGATGAATTACAGCAGTTGGATATGCTGAATGTTGAAGACAGAGTAAAACAACTGAAGCTAAATCATGTTTATAAAATTGCTCACGAACAGTGTCCAGAATATCTTGCTGTCAATTTTGTCAAGGTTGGGAACCAAAGCAATCATAGTACTAGGGGGAGACAACAATCATAGTACTAGGGGGAGAGAGCACAACTTTGTAGTACCCACAGTCAGTGGCCAGGCGTCAAACACCTTTTATTGTACAGCAATAAAGGAATGGAACAGACTGCCTGCACATGTCAAAGCCAGTCATAGCATGAACCAGTTCAAGAAGACTACCAAAAAGTGTCTGATGAATGTAGCTACAGAAAGGGAGGGGAATGATTTTCTATTTTTTATCTAACATACGTGTAAATTTTAACTTATTCCTAGTAATGACCCTCGTATTGTAGTCTTAATGACCCTCGTGTAGTAGATAGTCTTAATGACCCTCGTGTAGTAGATAGTCTTTTTAGTATGATAATAAGATGTTATCTTCATTGTAGAATAATAAGAAAATATTATAACCTTTATATTATAATAATAAGGTAAAAGGACCACAATGGAAATAAGTCACTCTGTCTGACTTTTTTGGGTTATCCTAGGTTCTCTACACATATGCTGCTATGTATGATAATTCTATGTAACTGTATTTGTGTATACCTGAATAAACTTACTTATTCTGTCAGGCATATCACTAGCAACTCTCCAGAACTTTATTTGCTAGGACGTATTTTATTGTTTTAGGGGAAAATGGGTAGTTCTTTTGTTTTTTTATTGTGGTCTTTTTGGAGATTGGACACATTGGTCCGGTTCACAAATGTGTTGGACCTGAGATAGCCATAATGTCTGCCGTCTCACTGAAACTTCTGACATTAAAGTCCCCCTTTGAGTTATCACTGTCTACTGAGTTGAATAGTTGAAAGGAAAGGAGGTTCCATTATTAATTCGTGCCATGGTAGCACACTACCCTTTGAGGGGTGCCTAATCCTGGCTATCAGAGCCCTTTTGGGGTGGGTATGTGGCATGCTGAGTATGGTAAATTTATTCCGTGTATGTCACAAACCCATGTAAGCATGCCCTCCCAACCAGTGAACCGGCAGTTAAGGGTATGACAGGCGGGGCCCCACTGTTATGATAACTACTCAGTTCGTCCAGCCAGTCGCAGGAAAGCTTGCCAATTCTGTGAAGTAATATCTTGGATTCTTTGAGCAAAATTGTTAGTTTTGCCTCCGAGTCTTGTCGAAGATGATTCAACTGTCTCTTGCTTGCAAATTGCCTTACTGTACATACTTTCTGAATGTAATATATATCGCTTGCATATATTGTGAGGGAAAATGAACATTTAAGTTATCTGCTGTCTTTTGCTTGTTCCTACACTGCTAGTTGGTTATCGCATTGACTCAGTTACGGGCAGGTGCTCAGGCCACAGGACTACATCTGTACTCGTAATATGGGAGCCTGTCCGGGAGTTGAACCCGGGACCTTTTACCACCACCCACCACCATCCACTACCACCACCACCACTCACTCATCACCACTACCACCTCCACTACCACCCCCCACCACCCACCACCACCACCTCCTCCACCATCACCCCCACCTCCACCACTACCTCCACCCACCACCACCACCACTCAGCACCACCCACCACCACCACTCAGCACCACCCACCACCACCACTGACCACTCACCACCACTCACCACCACCACCCACCACCACACACCACCACACACCACCACTATCATGGCTACCTCCACCACTACACACCACTATCACGGCTACCACCACCACACACCACCACACACCACTATCACGGCTACCACCACCACACACCACCACACACCACTATCACGGCTAACACCACCACACACCACCACACACCACTATCACGGCTACCACCACCACCACACACCACCACTATCACGGCTACCACCACCACACACCACCACTACCCCCCACCACCCCCACCATCATCCACCACAATCCACAGTTCCTGTTCTTCAAGCCATGACGCGACACTGTTCACTTCTCTCCAAGTTCAAGACCACTAGAACCAGGGGAGGTGGTGCTAGTGGGTGGGGGAGGTGGGGTGGTGGGTGGGGGAGCAGTGAAGGGGAGGGGGAGCAGTGAGGGGGTGGGGGATAATAACGGTGTCCCAATTCTCACTTATGGCTTCCCTAAAGAAGGAAAAGTGTAGGTGGTAGATAGATGGTAGTAGATAGATGGTAGATGGTAGTAGATAGTGGTAGATTGATGGTGGTAAATAGATGGTATATTGATAGTGGTAGATATAGTAGACAGATGGTAGTAGACAGGTGGTGGTAGGTAGATGGCAGAAAGGTGGTACTAGACAGACGGTAGCAGATAGGCGGTAGTAGATGGTAGTAGATAGGTGGTGGTGGTAGATGATGGTAGATAGATGGTATTAGATAAGTGGTAGTAAATTGATGGTAGCAAATAGATGATGATAGGTGGTACCAGATAGGTGGTGATACTTAAGGCGTTGAAGAGTCTTGGTTCTTTTACACTTATTGAGCTCTTTCAGAGTACTCACTGAGGGAGAGTGACGGAGGTGAGGGAGGGAGGTGAGGGAGGGAGGGAGGTGAGGGAGGGAGGTGAGGGAGGTTCCTGAGGTCAGCACAGTACAATGTCCCACATTCAAACACACACACACACACACACACACACACACACACACGCACACACACACACACACACACACACACACACACAGTCGTTCTTAAGGACTTTGAGTACAGTTACCTAGTACATTCTGGCATATATGCTCCAATATATCAGTGATTAGGTATACCAAGTATATTCTGGTTACAGGATACAGTGTAGCATGTGTATGGCCTAGATTTAGCATACAATATAGTGCCTATGGCCCTGGATAGTGTCTATGGTCCTAGATACAATGTCTATGGCCCTGGATAGTGTCTATGGCCCTGGATACAGTGTCTATGGCCCTGGATACAGTGTCTATGGCCCTGGATACAGTGTCTATGGTTCTGGATGCAGTGTCTATGGGTCTGGATACAGTGTATATGGCCATGAATACAGTGTCTATGACCCTGGATACAGTGTATATGGGCCTGAATAGTGTATATGGCCCTGGATACAGTGTCTATGGCCCTGGATGCAGTGTCTATGGCCCTGGATACAGTGTCTATGGCCCTGGATAGTGTCTGTGAGCCTGGATAGTGTGTATATGGGCCTGTATACAGTGTATAATGTCCTGGATACAGTGTATATAGGCCTGGATACAGTGTATATAGGCCTGGATGCAGTGTGTATGGACCTGGATACAGGGTACAGTGTATCTAGTGTTGCTAGATCATTGTGAAGGAAGTCTGGTGCCGGTGACGCCCGCGCCTCCCACACTGAAAGTAAGTATTACTCGGCCACTTGCGGACATTGTTCCACTTCCCCCTTCACCCCTGGGCCGCATGCGGCCACCGCAGCACGACAGCCACCCCCTGTGCACACCAAGCTAGCCAATCACAAGCCAGGAGGAGCGAAAGCCGGCTGTTGATTGGCTGGGAAGCAACCAACTAGAGGGAGCGACGGAGCGTCGCGGATCGCGCTCAGAGTCAATGTTGCGCTCCTGAACTTGACTTCGCTTCAAGGGCATAGAAAGAGCGCGGCGCGCATGCCGGAGGCTTGAACAAGCTTTCAAAAGCTTTAGCTTACTAGGGCTGTTACCCAGGTGATGCAACAAGGCGTAGAAGAGCGCAAAGCTAAACTGGACCCCTGTTCTCAGAGGAACTGGGATAATGGCGCCCAGGACGCATTAGTGGTGCTGTATCCTGATGCGCAGATTACAGCAGCAAGATGGCTGTGAACTCGGCTGCGGCAGTGACTCAGCTTCACTGCTGTGTGTCTGTTGTGTGTCTTGTTGGCTTGTAAACAAAGCCAATCTGAGGATGTGAGTGTTGTCTAAGATACTAGTGTTGTAAACCAGGAAAAACAGTGACGAAATACACACACACACACACACACACACACACACACACACACACACACACACACACACACACACACACATTCACCGCTATACCATTACCTCGAGGTGACAGTGACATTAAAATCATCCTCTTCCTTTTCTTCACTGTCTCTAGTAACTCACTGTTGTGGTCACTGTCTCTGGTAACTCACTGTTGTGGTCACTGTCTAGTCACTGTTGTGGTCACTGTCTCTGGTAACTCACTGTTGTGGTCACTGTCTAGTAAGTCACTGTTGTGGTCACTGTCTCTGGTAACTCACTGTTGTGATCACTGTCTAGTAAATCATTGTTGTGGTCACTGTAGTAACTCACTGTTGTGGTCACTGTCTCTAGTAACTCACTGTTGTGGTCACTGTCTAGTAACTCACTGTTGTGGTCACTGTCTCTAGTAACTCACTGTTCTGGTCACTGTCTAGTAAGTAACTGTTGTGGTCACTGTCTAGTAAGTCACTGTTGTGGTCACTGTCTCTAGTAACTCACTGT
>NC_091388.1:1478447-1483447 GCF_038502225.1 Cherax quadricarinatus
AATAAGGCAAATAGATTACTGGGATTTATATCAAGAAGTGTAAGCAACAGAAGTCCAGAGGTCATACTGCAGCTTTATACATCATTAGTAAGGCCTCACCTTGATTATGCAGCTCAGTTCTGGTCTCCATATTACAAAATGGACATAAATTCGTTAGAAAACATTCAGCGTAGGATGACTAAATTAATACATAGCATTAGAAATCTTCCTTATGAAGAAAGATTGAAGACTCTTAAGTTACATTCACTTGTTAGACGAAGAATGAGGGGAGACCTGATCGAAGTGTATAAGTGGAAGATAGGTATTAATAAAGGGGATATTAATAAGGTCTTGAGGATGTCTCTCCAAGAGAGAACCCGCAGTAATGGGTTTAAATTAGACAAGTTTAGATTTAGAAAGGACATAGGAAAGTATTGGTTTGGAAATAGGGTAGTTGATATTGATAGCTCTCTTCGTTACCCCAGTCAACAGATGATAAGTGTTCTCTAAGCCCATCGTAATCTGCTAAGCGAAAATCTGGGACTGTTACTGAGTTATCCCTACTATCATACTTCCATTCAATTCTAAATGTAATTGATTTGTGGTCGCTAGCACCCAGTTCCTCTGAAACTTCTAAATTATTAACAAGGGATTCATTGTTTGCCAGAACTAAGTCAAGCAGGTTATTGCCCCTTGTAGGTTCTGTCACAAACTGCTTCAAAAAACAATCCTGAACTACTTCTAAGAAATCGTATGATTCTAAATTCCCAGTCAAGAAATTCCAATCAATATGACTAAAGTTAAAGTCTCCTAGAATTACTACATTATCGTGCCTTGTGGCCCTAACAATTTCCTCCCATAGTAGTCTCCCTTGGTCCCTATCTAAATTTGGGGGACGGTATATCACACCTAAAATTAATTTTTCATGCCCCTCTGAAAATTCTATCCAAACAGACTCTGTATGTGTTACTTCAGACTTAATACCCGTTTTTATGCAACAGTTCAAGCGATCTCGGACATACAATGCCACCCCACCCCCCTTCCCGATACTTCTATCTACTTGGAACAATTTAAAACCCTGAATGTGACATTCTGCAGGCATGTCCCGACTTTTTGAATTAAACCACGTCTCAGTAATGGCAAATACATCTATGTTACCTGCACTAGCAACTAGTCTCAACTCGTCCATCTTATTCCTAGCACTGCGACTATTTGTGTAATAAATATTTAAAGACCCTCCTCTCTCTTTACCCTTCCTGCTCCTTTCTGTTATTCCACTAAACCTATTACTGTCCTTGTCAATTAGTGCCACTGGCTTTCCAATATCCACCTCATTTTGCCTATTACTAGTTCTCCTAGTACTCATGTTACTACCCTGCGACTTCACAGTTTTCCCGCCAAAACCCATACCACTAACTATTCCTAGTTTAAAGACCTAACAGCTCCCTCCACTGCGTTGGCCAGTGCTCCCACCCCAGACCTAGATAAGTGAACCCCATCCCTGGCATACATGTCATTTCTCCCATAGAAGAGGTCCCAGTTGTCAATGAATGTTACCGCATTTTCCTTACAGTATTTGTCCAGCCAGCAATTGACACCAATTGCTCTGGACAACCATTCATTTCCAACTCCTCTCCTTGGTAAAATGCCACATATGACAGGTTTCCCACCCTTCCTCCTAATTATCTCTATTGCTGACCTATACCTGCTAATCAGGTCCTCACTCCTACGTCTGCCAACATCGTTGCCTCCAGCACTGAGACAGATAATAGGATTGCTCCCATTACCTCTCATGATGTCATCCAGACGGCTAACAATATCCTTCATCCCAGCCCCAGGAAAACATACTCTCTGCCTCCTACTCCTATCCTTCAAGCAGAATGCCCTATCCATGTATCTAATCTGACTATCCCCAACAACAACAATGTTTTTACCTTCCTTGGCGTCGTCCGTAGTGATGCTCCGAGTAGTCGACTCACATTCGCCAGGTAGCATTACACCACTTGTAGAATTCGTCAAGACGTTCTCGATGGTCTTCGTTGGGGTTTCTCGGGATGTCTTACTCACGTCTGCCAATGCTTCTTTGGTGCTCGTTGTGGCATTCCCAGTAGAACACTCACATTCGTCGGGTAGCACCGAGAATGAGTTGGAAGTTTCCACGGTAGTCTTCTGGTTTCTCGTTGTTTCTGCCTCTCCAACCGTTTTCTTGATCTTCAGCTTGGTTCCATGTTGCCCGGCCACTGACCAAGCTCCCCTCTTAACCTGGGGACTCACAACAGAAGGATTACTACGAATCCTCTTGTTCTCCTCCGTTAATCCCCGTATCTCCATCTTAGCAACTCTGAGCTCTTCTCTCAGCTGCTGGTAAAGTTGCTCAAGAGAGGGCATCCTGGTACAGATTCACAGAGAGCACACAAACAGGTCTTCACAGAGCTAAGTACACGTCACCACTGAGCTAAGTACACGATAGAAGGTAGTACCACAGTCATGATAGAAGGTAGTCAGTACCACAGTCATGATAGAAGGTAGTCAGTACCACAGTCATAATAGAAGGTAGTCAGTACCACAGTCATGATAGAAGGTAGTCAGTACCACAGTCATGATAGAAGGTAGTCAGTACCACAGTCATGATAGAAGGTAGTCAGTACCACAGTCATGATAGAAGGTAGTCAGTACCACAGTCATGATAGAAGGTAGTCAGTACCACAGTCATGATAGAAGGTAGTCAGTACCACTGTCATGATAAAAGGTAGTCAGTACCACTGTCATGATAGAAGGTAGTCAGTACCACAGTCATGATAGAAGGTAGTCAGTACCACAGTCATGATAGAAGGTAGTCAGTACCACAGTCATGATAGAAGGTAGTCAGTCCCACAGTCATGATAGGTAGTCAGTACCACAGTCATGATAGAAGGTAGTCAGTACCACAGTCATGATAGAAGGTAGTCAGTACCACAGTCATGATAGAAGGTAGTCAATACCACAGTCATGATAGAAGGTAGTCAGTACCACAGTCATGATAGAAGGTAGTCAGTACCACAGTCATGATCGAAGGTAGTCAGTACCACAGTCATGATAGAAGGTAGTCAGTACCACAGTCATGATAGAAGGTAGTCAGTACCACAGTCATGATAGAAGGTAGTCAGTACAACAGTCATGATAGAAGGTAGTCAGTACCACAGTCATGATAGAAGGTAGTCAATACCACAGTCATGATAGAAGGTAGTCAGTACCACAGTCATGATAGAAGGTAGTCAGTACCACAGTCATGATAGAAGGTAGTCAGTACCACAGTCATGATAGAAGGTAGTCAGTACCACAGTCATGATAGAAGGTAGCCAGTACCACAGTCATGATAGAAGGTAGTCAGTACCACAGTCATGATAGAAGGTAGTCAGTACCACAGTCATGATAGAAGGTAGTCAGTACCACAGTCATGATAGAAGGTAGTCAGTACCACGGTCATGATAGAAGGTAGTCAGTACCACAGTCATGATAGAAGGTAGTCAGTACCACAGTCATGATAGAAGGTAGTCAGTACCACAGCCATGATAGAAGGTAGTACCACAGTCATGATAGAAGGTAGTCAGTACCACAGTCATGATAGAAGGTAGTCAGTACCACAGTCATGATAGAAGGTAGTCAGTACCACAGTCATGATAGAAGGTAGTCAGTACCACGGTCATGATAGAAGGTAGTCAGTACCACGGTCATGATAGAAGGTAGTCAGTACCACAGTCATGATAGAAGGTAGTCAGTACCACAGTCATGATAGAAGGTAGTCAGTACCACAGTCATGGTAGAAGGTAGTCAGTACCACAGTCATGATAGAAGGTAGTCAGTACCACAGTCATGATAGAAGGTAGTACCACAGTCATGATAGAAGGTAGTCAGTACCACAGTCATGATAGAAGGTAGTCAGTACCACAGTCATGATAGAAGGTAGTCAGTACCACAGTCATGATAGAAGGTAGTCAGTACCACAGTCATGATAGAAGGTAGTCAGTACCACAGTCATGATAGAAGGTAGTCAGTACCACAGTCATGATAGAAGGTAGTCAGTACCACAGTCATGATAGAAGGTAGTCAGTACCACAGTCATGATAGAAGGTAGTCAGTACCACAGTCATAATAGAAGGTAGTCAGTACCACAGTCATGATAGAAGGTAGTCAGTACCACAGTCATGATAGAAGGTAGTCAGTACCACAGTCATGATAGAAGGTAGTACCACAGTCATGATAGAAGGTAGTCAGTACCACAGTCATGATAGAAGGTAGTCAGTACCACTGTCATGATAGAAGGTAGTCAGTACCACTGTCATGATAGAAGGTAGTCAGTAACACAGTCATGATAGAAGGTAGTCAGTACCACAGTCATGATAGAAGGTAGTCAGTACCACAGTCATGATAGAAGGTAGTCAATACCACAGTCATGATAGAAGGTAGTCAGTACCTCAGTCATGATAGAAGGTAGTCAGTACCACAGTCATGATAGAAGGTAGTCAGTACCACAGTCATGATAGAAGGTAGTCAGTACCACAGTCATGATAGAAGGTAGTCAGTACCACAGTCATGATAGAAGGTAGTCAGTACCACAGTCATGAAAGAAGGTAGTCAGTACCACAGTCATGATAGAAGGTAGTCAGTACCACAGTCATGATAGAAGGTAGTCAATACCACAGTCATGATAGAAGGTAGTCAGTACCACAGTCATGATAGAAGGTAGTCAATACCACAGTCATGATAGAAGGTAGTCAGTACCACAGTCATGATAGAAGGTAGTCAGTACCACAGTCATGATAGAAGGTAGTCAGTACCACAGCCATGATAGAAGGTAGTCAGTACCACAGTCATGATAGAAGGTAGTCAGTACCACAGTCATGATAGAAGGTAGTCAATACCACAGTCATGATAGAAGGTAGTCAATACCACAGTCATGATAGAAGGTAGGCAGTACCACAGTCATGATAGAAGGTAGTCAGTACCACAGTCATGATAGAAGGTAGTCAGTACCACAGTCA
>NC_091388.1:1488447-1510947 GCF_038502225.1 Cherax quadricarinatus
AGTCATGATAGAAGGTAGTCAGTACCACAGTCATGATAGAAGGTAGTCAGTACCACAGTCATGATAGAAGGTAGTCAGTACCACAGTCATGATAGAAGGTAGTCAGTACCACAGTCATGATAGAAGGTAGTCAGTACCACAGTCATGATAGGTAGTCAGTACCACAGTCATGATAGAAGGTAGTCAGTACCACAGTCATGATAGGTAGTCAGTACCACAGTCATGATAGAAGGTAGTCAGTACCACAGTCATGATAGGTAATCAGTACCTCAGTCATGATAGGTAGTCAGTACCACAGTCATGATAGAAGGTAGTCAGTACCACAGTCATGATAGGTAGTCAGTACCACAGTCATGATAGAAGGTAGTCACTACCACAGTCATGATACAATGTACTCAGTACCTCAGTCATGATAGAAGGTACTCAGTATCTCAGCCATGATAGAAGGTAGTCAGCACCACAGTCATGATAGAAGGTAATAAGTACCTCAGTCATGATAGAAGGTAGTCAGTACCACAGTCATGATAGAAGGTAGTCAGTACCACAGTCATGATAGAAGGTAGTCAGTACCACAGTCATGATAGAAGGTAGTCAGTACCACAGTCATGATAGAAGGTAGTCAGTACCACAGTCATGATAGAAGGTAGTCAGTCCCACAGTCATGATAGAAGGTAGTCAGTACCACAGTCATGATAGAAGGTAGTCAGTACCACAGTCATGATAGAAGGTAGTCAGTACCACAGTCTTGGTACAAGAACTGTAAATAACATCAAAAGTCACAATACTGTGACTGGAACGATACACAAATAACCCGCACATAAAAGAGAGAAGCTTACGACGATGTTTCGTTTTGTAAATGGCCCAAGTCGGACCGAAACGTCGTCGTAAGCTTCTCTCTTTTATGTGCGTGTTATTTGTGTATAGGAGCTTTAATAAGAGAACTGACCGTATTGTTACCTGCTTGTATAAGTTGCTTTGCAATTCGTAGGTAACTGGGCAGTTGTATCCATTCTATACCCAGTTTCAAGGTTCTTCGTTTATATTCCGTATTTTCCTAATTCAAACTCGCTAAAATCACCTATGATATTCCTGCTTCTTTGTCTCTTTGAGAGCTGTGATGTCTGGGTTGTCCTCCGTAACTCTTTCATTTAGTTATGTATATTTGTTGTTCTCTCTGTTAATTTATATTATTCTCTGACTGATAAGTGTTTGTTTTGTGTGTGTGTTCTCACCTCTTTGTGGTTGCATGGGTCGAATCACAGCTCTTTGTCTTGTTTGTATGTTCATCTATGTTTACTCACATATTTGTTGTTGTAGGGTCAATTCACAGAGTCTGGTCCCGCCTCTTCGGAATTACTACTAGGCCTGTCTCTCCGTGTGTGTGTATGTGTGTGTGTGTGTGTGTGTGTGTGTGTGTGTGTGTGTGTGTGTATGTGTGTGTGTGTGTGTGTGTGTATGTGTGTATGAAGGTGAGAGTGACCAAACACATGCTCACCTCCTCCCTAAATTCACATAAAAACACCAACAAACACCACATCTTATCCAAACATCTTCCAAGAAGACCAAACATCTGAGTTGCCTTGAAGACAGAAATATTAGCATCCAATCATCTAGTTAGAGAGAACAAGAACATTGTGCTCTTCTGGCAGATCTAACTAACTAGTTTTTGCTCCTAGTATTAATGAATAGATTAGCTATGATTTGTTGATACAAGGGTGGCTAGTGTACAGTAAAGTGTGTTACTGGTTGAGTGTGTGGCTGTGTTGATACAAGGGTGACTAGTGTACAGTAAAGTGTGTTACTGGTTGAGTGTGTGGCTGTGTTGATACAAGGTGGCTAGTGTACAGTAAAGTGTGTTACAGGTTGAGTGTGTGGCTGTGTTGATACAAGGGTGACTAGTGTACAGTAAAGTGTGTTACAGGTTGAGTGTGTGGCTGTGTTGATACAAGGGTGGCTAGTGAACAGTAAAGTGTGTTACAGGTTGAGTGTGTGGCTGTGTTGATACAAGGGTGGCTAGTGTACAGTAAAGTGTGTTACTGGTTGAGTGTGTGGCTGTGTTGATACAAGGGTGGCTAGTGTACAGTAAAGTGTGTTACAGGTTGAGTGTGTGGCTGTGTTGATACAAGGGTGGCTAGTGTACAGTAAAGTGTGTTACAGGTTGAGTGTGTGGCTGTGTTGATACAAGGGTGGCTAGTGTACAGTAAAGTGTGTTACTGGTTGAGTGTGTGGCTGTGTTGATACAAGGGTGGCTAGTGTACAGTAGAGTGTGTTACTGGTTGAGTGTGTGGCTGATGAGTGAACATGGACGACAAGTGTCCTATGGAAATACGTCCCTAATGTTTTCCAGCCGTACCGGGGATTCGAACTCCGGACCTCAGTGTGTGAGGTGAGTGCGCTAACGATCGACGGACGAAATAAAGAGAGAAGAAAGAAAGAAGCAGAGCTCGTATTAACACAGATAATACTTGTTTTTGATGTATATATACTGGCTCCCTTACCTTCGTGTGTTAGTCTGACTAGTTGATGCACCACACTGAACCAGAATGTCTTGGTAAGCTCCTCTCTCCTATGTGTGTATTATTCTAGTCGTGGTATTGTGATTGTTGTTTTTTAGCACTAGAATCAACTCATTTTTCTAGATTCTTTGCATCTGTCTAGATATCCTAGATAGCATCATTCTTGTTAATTTAAGATAATTAGTTTAGTGTTACTGTTAGATGATTCTGTTTGTCAAGTGAGATCATTCACTGTTGTTTGGTTAGTGGGGTTTAAAGTCTATCTACTACACCAGGGTCATTAAGACTGGTTGGTTAATGGGGTTTAAAGTCTATCTACTACACCAGGGTCATTAAGACTGGTTGGTTAATGGGGTTTAAAGTCTATCTACTACACCAGGGTCATTAAGACTGGTTGGTTAATGGGGTTTAAAGTCTATCTACTACACCAGGGTCATTAAGACTGGTTGGTTAGTGGGGTTTAAAGTCTATCTACTACACCAGGGTCATTAAGACTGGTTGGTTAATGGGGTTTAAAGTCTATCTACTACACCAGGGTCATTAAGACTGGTTGGTTAGTGGGGTTTAAAGTCTATCTACTACACCAGGGTCATTAAGACTGGTTGGTTAGTGGGGTTTAAAGTCTATCTACTACACCAGGGTCATTAAGACTGGTTGGTTAATGGGGTTTAAAGTCTATCTACTACACCAGGGTCATTAAGACTGGTTGGTTAGTGGGGTTTAAAGTCTATCTACTACACCAGGGTCATTAAGACTGGTTGGTTAATGGGGTTTAAAGTCTATCTACTACACCAGGGTCATTAAGACTGGTTGGTTAGTGGGGTTTAAAGTCTATCTACTACACCAGGGTCATTAAGACTGGTTGGTTAGTGGGGTTTAAAGTCTATCTACTACACCAGGGTCATTAAGACTGGTTGGTTAATGGGGTTTAAAGTCTATCTACTACACCAGGGTCATTAAGACTGGTTGGTTAAAGGGGTTTAAAGTCTATCTACTACACCAGGGTCATTAAGACTGGTTGGTTAATGGGGTTTAAAGTTTATCTACTGGTTAATGGGGTTTAAAGTCTGTCTACTACACCAGGGTCATTAAGACTGGTTGGTTAATGGGGTTTAAAGTCTATCTACTACACCAGGGTCATTAAGACTGGTTGGTTAATGGGGTTTAAAGTCTATCTACTACACCAGGGTCATTAAGACTGGTTGGTTAGTGGGGTTTAAAGTCTATCTACTACACCAGGGTCATTAAGACTGGTTGGTTAGTGGGGTTTAAAGTCTATCTACTACACCAGGGTCATTAAGACTGGTTGGTTAGTGGGGTTTAAAGTCTATCTACTACACCAGGGTCATTAAGACTGGTTGGTTAGTGGGGTTTAAAGTCTATCTACTACACCAGGGTCATTAAGACTGGTTGGTTAAAGGGGTTTAAAGTCTATCTACTACACCAGGGTCATTAAGACTGGTTGGTTAATGGGGTTTAAAGTTTATCTACTGGTTAATGGGGTTTAAAGTCTGTCTACTACACCAGGGTCATTAAGACTGGTTGGTTAATGGGGTTTAAAGTCTATCTACTACACCAGGGTCATTAAGACTGGTTGGTTAATGGGGTTTAAAGTCTATCTACTACACCAGGGTCATTAAGACTGGTTGGTTAGTGGGGTTTAAAGTCTATCTACTACACCAGGGTCATTAAGACTGGTTGGTTAGTGGGGTTTAAAGTCTATCTACTACACCAGGGTCATTAAGACTGGTTGGTTAGTGGGGTTTAAAGTCTATCTACTACACCAGGGTCATTAAGACTGGTTGGTTAGTGGGGTTTAAAGTCTATCTACTACACCAGGGTCATTAAGACTGGTTGGTTAAAGGGGTTTAAAGTCTATCTACTACACCAGGGTCATTAAGACTGGTTGGTTAATGGGGTTTAAAGTTTATCTACTGGTTAATGGGGTTTAAAGTCTGTCTACTACACCAGGGTCATTAAGACTGGTTGGTTAATGGGGTTTAAAGTCTATCTACATCATCAGGGTCATTAAGACTGGTTGGTTAATGGGGTTTAAAGTCTGTCTTCTACACCAGGGCCATTAAGACTGGTTGGTTAATGGGGTTTAAAGTCTGTCTACTACACCAGGGCCATTAAGACTGGTTGGTTAATGGGGTTTAAAGTCTGTCTACTACACCAGGGTCATTAAAGCTAGTTGGTTAATGGGGTTTAAAGTCTATCTACTACACCAGGGCCATTAAGACTGGTGGTTAATGGGGTTTAAAGTCTATCTACTTCATCAGGGTCATTAAGACTGGTTGGTTAATGGGGTTTAAAGTCTATCTACTTCATCAGGGTCATTAAGACTGGTTGGTTAATGGGGTTTAAAGTCTACTACACTAGGGTCATTAAGACTGGTTGGTTAATGGGGTTTAAAGTCTATCTACTACACCAGGGCCATTAGTCAAGAATAATACATAAAATAGTGATTAATGTAACCTCTCAGTGTATATACACTGAGAGGTGTATATCTCAGTGTATATACACTGAGAGGTGTATATCTCAGTGCATATACACTGAGAGGTGTATATCTCAGTGTATATACACTGAGAGGTGTATATCTCAGTGCATATACACTGAGAGGTGTATATCTCAGTGTATATACACTGAGAGGTGTATATCTCAGTGCATATACACTGAGAGGTGTATATCTCAGTGCATATACACTGAGAGATGTATATATCAGTGTATATACACTGAGAGGTGTATATCTCAGTGCATATACACTGAGAGATGTATATCTCAGTGTATATACACTGAGAGGTGTATATCTCAGTGTATATACACTGAGAGGAGTATATCTCAGTGTATATACACTGAGAGGTGTATATCTCAGTGTATATACACTGAGAGGTGTATATATCAGTGTATATACACTGAGAGGAGTATATCTCAGTGTATATACACTGAGAGGTGTATATCTCAGTGTATATACACTGAGAGATGTATATCTCAGTGCATATACACTGAGAGATGTATATCTCAGTGTATATACACTGAGAGGTGTATATCTCAGTGTATATACACTGAGAGGTGTATATCTCAGTGTATATACACTGAGAGGTGTATATCTCAGTGTATATACACTGAGAGGTGTATATCTCAGTGTATATACACTGAGAGATGTATATCTCAGTGCATATACACTGAGAGATGTATATCTCAGTGTATATACACTGAGAGGTGTATATCTCAGTGTATATACACTGAGAGGTGTATATCTCAGTGTATATACACTGAGAGGTGTATATCTCAGTGTATATACACTGAGAGGTGTATATCTCAGTGTATATACACTGAGAGGTGTATATCTCAGTGTATATACACAGGCAACAATGGAAGTAATCAGTCACCTGACTGATATATTAGTTCAACGTCTATTGCGAAGTTTTCTGCTAAGTTTGAACTTAGGGTGAACATGGGTGGCAGGTGAACACGAGGATGAACCACCTACTAGCAGGGACCACGGTTCGAATCCCGGTTTATTCTGTTTATTCAGATATTCATTTTCTCGTTTTCAAACTGTTAGTCGACCTTTTTTTTGAGAGTGAAAGATAGTGAGAGAGAGAGAGAGAGAGAGAGAGAGAGAGAGAGAGAGAGAGAGAGAGAGAGAGAGAGAGAGAGAGAGAGAGAGAGAGAGAGAGAGAGTGATCTCTGGAGGTCAGATTAAAGTTATTTAACTTATGTTATCTCTCTCTCTCTCTCTCTATCTCTCTCTCTCTCTCTCTCTCTCTCTCTCTCTCTCTCACCCTCACACCTAGGAAGAGAAACTCACAAGAACAATGAAGAAGAAGGATGTTGACCCCCGGTGAACCTGCTCTTACATAACCAAACTACACAGGAGCACTGCAGGAGGCCTACTGGCCCATATTAGGCAGGTCCATCTCAAACACTGTGCTGGTGGGGAGTACAGTATCTGTACTCTGTAGGATGAGTGAGGATGTTACAGTACTGGAGGTGGTAAGTACAGTACCTGTACTCTGAAGGATGAGTGAGGATGTTACAGTACTGGAGGTGGTAAGTACAGTACCTGTACTCTGAAGGATGAGTGAGGATGTTACAGTACTGGAGGTGGTAAGTACAGTACCTGTACTCTGAAGGATGAGTGAGGATGTTACAGTACTGGAGGTGGTAAGTACAGTACCTGTACTCTGAAGGATGAGTGAGGATGTTACAGTACTGGAGGTGGTAAGTACAGTACCTGTACTCTGAAGGATGAGTGAGGATGTTACAGTACTGGAGGTGGTAAGTACAGTACCTGTACTCTGAAGGATGAGTGAGGATGTTACAGTACTGGAGGTGGTAAGTACAGTACCTGTACTCTGAAGGATGAGTGAGGATGTTACAGTACTGGAGGTGGTAAGTACAGTACCTGTACTCTGAAGGATGAGTGAGGATGTTACAGTACTGGAGGTGGTAAGTACAGTACCTGTACTCTGAAGGATGAGTGAGGATGTTACAGTACTGGAGGTGGTAAGTACAGTACCTGTACTCTGAAGGATGAGTGAGGATGTTACAGTACTGGAGGTGGTAAGTACAGTACCTGTACTCTGAAGGATGAGTGAGGATGTTACAGTACTGGTGGTGGTAAGTACAGTACCTGTACTCTGAAGGATGAGTGAGGATGTTACAGTACTGGAGGTGGGAAGTACAGTATCTGTACTCTGAAGGATGAGTGAGGATGTTACAGTACTGGAGGTGGTAAGTACAGTACCTGTACTCTGAAGGATGAGTGAGGATGTTACAGTACTGGAGGTGGTAAGTACAGTACCTGTACTCTGAAGGATGAGTGAGGATGTTACAGTACTGGAGGTGGTAAGTACAGTACCTGTACTCTGAAGGATGAGTGAGGATGTTACAGTACTGAAGGTGGTAAGTACAGTACCTGTACTCTGAAGGATGAGTGAGGATGTTACAGTACTGGAGGTGGTAAGTACAGTACCTGTACTCTGAAGGATGAGTGAGGATGTTACAGTACTGGAGGTGGGAAGTACAGTATCTGTACTCTGAAGGATGAGTGAGGATGTTACAGTACTGGAGGTGGGAAGTACAGTATCTGTACTCTGAAGGATGAGTGAGGATGTTACAGTACTGGAGGTGGGAAGTACAGTATCTGTACTCTGAAGGATGAGTGAGGATGTTACAGTACTGGAGGTGGGAAGTACAGTATCTGTACTCTGTAGGATGAGTGAGGATGTTACAGTACTGGAGGTGGTAAGTACAGTACCTGTACTCTGAAGGATGAGTGAGGATGTTACAGTACTGGAGGTGGTAAGTACAGTACCTGTACTCTGAAGGATGAGTGAGGATGTTACAGTACTGGAGGTGGTAAGTACAGTACCTGTACTCTGAAGGATGAGTGAGGATGTTACAGTACTGGAGGTGGTAAGTACAGTACCTGTACTCTGAAGGATGAGTGAGGATGTTACAGTACTGGAGGTGGTAAGTACAGTACCTGTACTCTGAAGGATGAGTGAGGATGTTACAGTACTGGAGGTGGTAAGTACAGTACCTGTACTCTGAAGGATGAGTGAGGATGTTGCAATACTGGAGGTGGTAAGTACAGTACCTGTACTCTGAAGGATGAGTGAGGATGTTACAGTACTGGAGGTGGGAAGTACAGTACCTGTACTCTGAAGGATGAGTGAGGATGTTACAGTACTGGAGGTGGGAAGTACAGTACCTGTACTCTGAAGGATGAGTGAGGATGTTACAGTACTGGAGGTGGTAAGTACAGTACCTGTACTCTGAAGGATGAGTGAGGATGTTACAGTACTGGAGGTGGTAAGTACAGTACCTGTACTCTGAAGGATGAGTGAGGATGTTACAGTACTGGAGGTGGTAAGTACAGTACCTGTACTCTGAAGGATAAGTGAGGATGTTACAGTAATGGAGGTGGTAAGTACAGTACCTGTACTCTGAAGGATGAGTGAGGATGTTACAGTACTGGTGGTGGTAAGTACAGTACCTGTACTCTGAAGGATGAGTGAGGATGTTACAGTACTGGAGGTGGTAAGTACAGTACCTGTACTCTGAAGGATGAGTGAGGATGCTACAGTACTGGAGGTGGGAAGTACAGTACCTGTTCTCTGAAGGATGAGTGAGGATGTTACAGTACTGGTGGTGGTAAGTACAGTACCTGTACTCTGAAGGATGAGTGAGGATGTTACTGTACTGGAGGTGGTAAGTACAGTACCTGTACTCTGAAGGATGAGTGAGGATGTTACAGTACAGGAGGTGGTAAGTACAGTACCTGTACTCTGAAGGATGAGTGAGGATGTTACAGTACTGGAGGTGGTAAGTACAGTACCTGTACTCTGAAGGATGAGTGAGGATGTTACAGTACTGGAGGTGGTAAGTACGGTACCTGTACTCTGTAGGATGAGTGAGGATGTTACAGTACTGGAGGTGGTAAGTACAGTACCTGTACTCTGAAGGATGAGTGAGGATGTTACAGTACTGGAGGTGGGAAGTACGGTACCTGTACTCTGTAGGATGAGTGAGGATGTTACAGTACTGGAGGTGGTAAGTACAGTACCTGTACTCTGAAGGATGAGTGAGGATGTTGCAGTACTGGAGGTGGTAAGTACAGTACCTGTACTCTGAAGGATGAGTGAGGATGTTACAGTACTGGAGGTGGTAAGTACAGTACCTGTACTCTGAAGGATGAGTGAGGATGTTACAGTACTGGAGGTGGGAAGTACAGTACCTGTACTCTGAAGGATGAGTGAGGATGTTACAGTACTGGAGGTGGTAAGTACAGTACCTGTACTCTGAAGGATGAGTGAGGATGTTACAGTACTGGAGGTGGTAAGTACGGTACCTGTACTCTGTAGGATGAGTGAGGATGTTACAGTACTGGAGGTGGTAAGTACAGTACCTGTACTCTGAAGGATGAGTGAGGATGTTACAGTACTGGAGGTGGGAAGTACAATACCTGTACTCTGAAGGATGAGTGAGGATGTTACAGTACTGGAGGTGGGAAGTACAGTACCTGTACTCTGAAGGATGAGTGAGGATGTTACAGTACTGGAGGTGGTAAGTACAGTACCTGTACTCTGAAGGATGAGTGAGGATGTTACAGTACTGGAGGTGGTAAGTACAGTACCTGTACTCTGAAGGATGAGTGAGGATGTTACAGTACTGGAGGTGGTAAGTACGGTACCTGTACTCTGTAGGATGAGTGAGGATGTTACAGTACTGGAGGTGGTAAGTACAGTACCTGTACTCTGAAGGATGAGTGAGGATGTTACAGTACTGGTGGTGGGAAGTACAGTACCTGTACTCTGAAGGATGAGTGAGGATGTTACAGTACTGGAGGTGGTAAGTACGGTACCTGTACTCTGTAGGATGAGTGAGGATGTTACAGTACTGCAGGTGGTAAGTACAGTACCTGTACTCTGAAGGATGAGTGAGGATGTTACAGTACTGGAGGTGGTAAGTACAGTACCTGTACTCTGTAGGATGAGTGAGGATGTTACAGTACTGGAGGTGGGAAGTAGTGTACCTGTACTCTGTAGGATGAGTGAGGATGTTACAGAACTGGAGGTGGGAAGTACAGTACCTGTACTCTGTAGGATGAGTGAGGATGTTACAGTACTGGAGATGGGAAGTACAGTACCTGTACTCTGTAGGATGAGTGAGGATGTTACAGTACTGGAGGTGGTAAGTACAGTACCTGTACTCTGTAGGATGAGTGAGGATGTTACAGTACTGGAGGTGGTAAGTACAGTACCTGTACTCTGTAGGATGAGTGAGGATGTTACAGTACTGGAGGTGGGAAGTACAGTACCTGTACTCTGAAGGATGAGTGAGGATGTTACAGTACTGGAGGTGGTAAGTACAGTACCTGTACTCTGTAGGATGAGTGAGGATGTTACAGTACTGGAGGTGGGAAGGACAGTACCTGTACTCTGAAGGATGAGTGAGGATGTTACAATACTGGAGGTGGTAAGTACAGTACCTGTACTCTGAAGGATGAGTGGGGATGTTACAGTACTGGAGATGTTAAGTACAGTACCTGTACTCTGAAGGATGAGTGGGGATGTTACAGTACTGGAGGTGGGAAGTACAGTACCTGTACTCTGAAGGATGAGTGAGGATGTTACAGTACTGGAGGTGGTAAGTACAGTACCTGTACTCTGAAGGATGATGTTACAAATTATATTTATCCCTGTACAATCTCTAATAAGCAGGTTCTCCCTCCTGAATTTGCCACCATCATGTCCTCCAGTCCCAGATAAATACATCGTCTATCTACTACACCAGCTTCATTAATACACTGAGATATACACCTCTCAGAGTAAATACACTGAGAGACAGACATCTCTCAGTGTAGATGCAAGAGAGAGTATTAAAGAGAGAAACAGACAAGGGTTGCTGTGAGGGGCGTCATACAGGGTAATAAAAACGAGAGAGGAAGGGAGTTTGTTGACCTTCCCTGAGGAAGCAGGGAGTGTTTTGTGAAGGGAGGAGGTGAGGAAGCTGAGGGAGAAAAACAGAGGGAGAGAGGGAGATAGGGGGAAGAGAGAGGGGGAATTAAAGAAGGCAGAAAATTAAGTCAGGACGAACACAGATAATATTAATCAGTATGTACAGACGTAATAGGGAATTAGGAAATAGGGAGCAGTAATAGTGAGAATATATATCTTCCCTACTTAGGCAACTAAATAGCTAATTTATTTGTTGCTAGGTAATGCAGGTAGTTAGGAACTAGAACAAAATATGTGGTAAGGTTAGAATCTATGTAAGGTTAGAAGCTATGGTTGACCAGCCTGGTTGACCAGTCTGGTGAACCAGGCTGGTCTGGTGCTAGCCTGGTCAACCAGGCTGGTCTGGTGCTGGCCTGGTCAACCAGGCTGGTCTGGTGCTAGCCTGGTCAACCAGGCTAGTCTGGTCAACCAGGCTGGTCTGGTGCTAGCCTCGTCAACCAGGCTGGTCTGGTGCTAGCCTGGTCAACCAGGCTAGTCTGGTGCTAGCCTGGTCAACCAGGCTGGTCTGGTGCTAGCCTGGTCAACCAGGCTAGTCTGGTCAACCAGGCTGGTCTGGTGCTAGCCTCGTCAACCAGGCTGGTCTGGTGCTAGCCTCGTCAACCAGGCTAGTCTGGTGCTAGCCTGGTCAACCAGGCTAGTCTGGTCAACCAGGCTGGTCTGGTGCTAGCCTCGTCAACCAGGCTGGTCTGGTGCTAGCCTCGTCAACCAGGCTGGTCTGGTGCTAGTCTGGTCAACCAGGCTGGTCTGGTGCTAGTCTGGTCAACCAGGCTAGTCTGGTGCTAGCCTGGTCAACCAGGCTGGTCTGGTGCTAGCCTGGTCAACCAGGCTGGTCTGGTGCTAGCCTCGTCAACCAGGCTGGTCTGGTGCTAGCCTCGTCAACCAGGCTGGTCTGGTGCTAGCCTGGTCAACCAGGCTGGTCTGGTGCTAGCCTGGTCAACCAGGCTGGTCTGGTGCTAGCCTCGTCAACCAGGCTGGTCTGGTGCTAGCCTCGTCAACCAGGCTGGTCTGGTGCTAGCCTCGTCAACCAGGCTGGTCTGGTGCTAGCCTGGTCAACCAGGCTGGTCTGGTGCTAGCCTGGTCAACCAGGCTAGTCTGGTGCTAGCCTGGTCAACCAGGCTAGTCTGGTGCTAGCCTGGTCAACCAGGCTAGTCTGGTGCTAGTCTGGTCAACCAGGCTAGTCTGGTGCTAGTCTCGTCAACCAGGCTAGTCTGGTGCTAGTCTGGTCAACCAGGCTGGTCTGGTGCTAGCCTCGTCAACCAGGCTGGTCTGGTGCTAGCCTCGTCAACCAGGCTGGTCTGGTGCTAGCCTCGTCAACCAGGCTAGTCTGGTGCTAGTCTGGTCAACCAGGCTGGTCTGGTGCTAACCTCGTCAACCAGGCTAGTCTGGTGCTAGCCTGGTCAACCAGGCTAGTCTGGTGCTAGCCTCGTCAACCAGGCTAGTCTGGTGCTAGCCTGGTCAACCAGGCTAGCACCAAACAGGCTAGCCTGTGTTTGTTCTGAGGAAAGTGTAGAAGTGCCAAGACTCCTGGATGCCGGCTTGTCCATGAAGCTATTAGTGCCCTCCATCAGCACCATGTATATATGCACCACTGCCTGGGTCATCAGGGACTTTTGTGAGCAATATTTTGAGTTATGCAATTCTAATGCATATGGAGTGCACGGTCATGCAATCAATGGGCCTAAGGCAGAGTGCTTGGTCATTCAGTCAGTGGGCCTGGGGCAGAGTGCATGGTCATTCAATCAGTGGGCCTGGGGCAGAGTGCATGGTCATTCAATCAGTGGGCCTGGGGCAGAGTGCACGGTCAAGCAATCAATGGGCCTGGGGCAGAGTGCACGGTCAAGCAATCAATGGGCCTGGAGCAGAGTGCACGGTCAAGCAATCAATGGGCCTGGGGCAGAGTGCACGGTCAAGCAATCAATGGGCCTGGGGCAGAGTGCACGGTCAAGCAATCAATGGGCCTGGGGCAGAGTGCACGGTCAAGCAATCAATGGGCCTGGGGCAGAGTGCACGGTCAAGTAATCAATGGGCCTGGGGCAGAGTGCACGGTCAAGCAATCAATGGGCCTGGGGCAGAGTGCACGGTCAAGCAATCAATGGGCCTGGGGCAGAGTGCACGGTCAAGCAATCAATGGCTTCTTCGAAGTCAAGTGGATTTCCAGCTTCCTCGGAGACTAGGCAGATGTCTTGTGTGTCTTACAGCTCTGTCTTAAGTGACCAACTGAACAGTGACACTTCGGTATTTTGCATGTGTCTGTGTTGTGGTCAGTGTTCCATCTCTGGGAGTCAGAGGCTTGATACTAGATGTTTTAAACCTGGGATTTGCATATCAGAATTTTTTTATTTCTTTCAGTTTCTCTCCTGTCTTCTAGCTGTGTCAGTCTCTCCCAGACTGTGTGTGATCCTGGACTGTGTGATCCTGGACTGTGTGATCCTGGACTGTGTGATCCTGGACTGTGTGATCCTGGACTGTGTGATCCTGGACTGTGTGATCCTGGACTGTGTGATCCTGGACTGTGTGATCCTGGACTATGTGATCCTGGACTATGTGATCCTGGACTATGTGATCCTGGGCTGTGTGATCCTGGACTGTGTGATCCTGGACTATGTGATCCTGGACTATGTGATCCTGGACTGTGTGATCCTGGACTATGTGATCCTGGACTGTGTGATCCTGGACTGTGTGATCCTAAACT
This sequence comes from Cherax quadricarinatus, assembly GCF_038502225.1. Classification (NCBI taxonomy): domain Eukaryota; kingdom Metazoa; phylum Arthropoda; class Malacostraca; order Decapoda; family Parastacidae; genus Cherax; species Cherax quadricarinatus. Next base: position 1,502,187 of record NC_091388.1, read on the forward strand.
GTGTGATCCTGGACTGTGTGATCCTGGACTATGTGATCCTGGACTATGTGATCCTGGGCTGTGTGATCCTGGACTGTGTGATCCTGGACTGTGTGATCCTGGACTGTGTGATCCTAAACTGTGTGATCCTGGACTGTGTGATCCTGGACTGTGTGATCCTGGACTGTGTGATCCTGGACTGTGTGATCCTGGACTGTGTGATCCTGGACTGTGTGATCCTGGACTATGTGATGTACTTAGCTTGAGGTCAACGATCCCTAATTATCTAGCCAGTAATATTTTTCTTCACAGAAGTACAGCCTGGTTGATCAGACGATGATCAACCATGAGGCCTGGTCTCAGACCGAACCGCGGGGTCGTTGACCCCCGAAGCCCTCTCCAGGTATTCTCAGCTGCCTCTGGGATCTGTTGTTCTTCATCTCCACCTGTAGAGGACTCGTCTCTTCCTATCTAAACTGCATCTTCTCTTTCGTAAAAATATGTGGGTATATATGTAAATTCTTCTCTTCTTTTTTTATCTATTTGCCTACATATGTATCCATTTGTCTACTTCTCTTCTTATGTACCTGTCAGCCTGTTTACCTAATTACTTTATTTGTGCTTTTAATAGGGATGTTAGGAAGTACTTCAGTAGCCTCGGGGAAGTCAAGAAGTTGAAAGGGTTTGAAGAACAGGTACGACACACACACACGCACGCACGCACACACACACACACACACACACACACACACACACACACACACACACACACACACACACACACACACACACACACGGAAGAGTGTTCCAACTGTACCGTAACTCCCACCTCAACTTCCGCGCATTTCAAACTCGCCGATAAAACTCCGGCAGACTTGAGGAATACTTCTGTCAAACACAACGAACACACCAAAAAACACTATAAAAACAGGGAATAAAAACAACGAGCGTGACACTGTGGTGGTTCCGAAACAATGAGATCCGTTAATATCTCTCAATGTTTCTCACCTCCATCCCTGCGAGAGAGACAGAGAGATAGGGAGACAGATAGGGAGACAGAGACAGGGAGACAGTGAGAGACAGAGACAGGGAGACGGAGAGGGAGACGGAGAGGGAGACAGAGACAGGGAGACAGAGAGGGAGGCAGTGAGAGACAAAGACAGGAAGACAGAGAGGGAGACAGAGACATGGTCAAGGTATTGGTAATGACCAGGTTATTGATGTCATCCCTAATTACCTTGAAATATTTTTCAAGATGTGTATAAATACTAGTACTTCTGTACTAATATGTACAATGTACAGACCTCAGTGGCACCATACAGACCCCATCAACCACCTCTGTAATAACATGTACAATGTACAGACCTCATTGACAACATACAGACCCCATCAACCACCTCTGTACTGACATGTACAATGTACAGACCTCATTGACAACATACAGACCCCATCAACTACCTCTGTACTGGCATGTACAATGTACAGACGTGTGGCAACATGCAGACCCCATCAACTTCCTAATGGATAATGTTGGCTCCCTCTTGCTTCAGCACAATCGTCAATATAGTATTGTTGGCGACCTCAACTAACGTCTTATACAGAGAGACTCTGATGACCTTGCAGTGTTTGACATAAATATTGACTTCTCTTCTCCCATCTCTGGCTCCTCTCTTGACCTAGTAGTGAGTGATCTATCTGGAGGCAGAGTCGTTCGTCAACCCCATGGTTATGTCGGATCATCCGACCACAACACTGTCTTTACTATACTGATGACTTTTAAAGAATGAGGTGAAGAATGTAGTCACAACCTGACTGTGGGAAAGAGGGAACTGGTCAGTCATTTGCTCTGAAATCGCCACCTCCGATTGGAATGTTCTTCTCCAAGGTGATGTTGTCAACCAATGAATACCTTCCCTAAACACATCCTTAATCTCCAACACAAACACATCCCTTACTGGTAGTACGTGATAAAGCCTTCAGATCAGCTATGGTTATCGTTGTGGAGTGGCCGCTACTGCTAAGTATATGGCTTGGAGAAGGGACAAAATGCATCCCACTATATCAGGAACCTGCATAGGCAAGCCTATAGACGGATGGAAGGCGTCCAAAAGTGGGCAGTCACTAGACAGGAAATTAGTTTCTTTGATCACTAATTGGGCGTCCCTGAATTTCATGAGATGATTGGTGGAATTTCGGTGTTGTACACAGGCGTTGTTCAAGTTAACGTTCCTACATGCGTAAATGTGTTCATTGAGGCGGGTGTCGAGGTTTCTTGCTGTTTCACCTACGTAAATCTTGTCACAGCCTCCACAGGGTATAGTGTAAACTCCTGCATTGACTGGTTCGTGGTGCTTGGAGTTTGTCCTAGTTAGATCCTTTACTGAAGTGCTGGAAGCGATGGCGACTCTGGTGTTAGCTTGTGAAAGTACTTTAGAAACGTTCAGTGCAACCTGGCTGTTGGGAAGAATTATAACTTTGTTGGGAGTGGTGTTGGTGCGTGGAGAATTGATGATCTGAAGAGCTCTTTTCTTGCAGTTACTGTTACATGGGTAATGATATCAACTAACATACCATTACGGTACAGTAACTACTTAAGAACATAACATAAGAATGGAGGAACACTGCAGAAGGCCTAGTAGCCCATGCAAAGCAGGGCCTTATCAAAACGACCTCTACCCAAAGTTACCCAACCTTCCAGCTTTGTATTGGACTGATGAAGCCACTGTGTGGGGAAACGTTTCCTAAATAAAGATTCCCATATGTTGCATAAGTGTCTCAATCTTCAACTTGTCGGTTTTCAAAACCATTCCTCACAATACTGCTAATACAGTTACTGTTACATGGGTAATGATATCAACCAACATACCACAATGGTACAGTAAGTACCACTGCTGTTCTACACTGTAGAACTGAAAGTGGGTAACCCTGGAGACAGGTGAAAGTGAACTTAGGTTCCACGAAAAGCAAAACTTAAACTCTTGTTTATCTCATCATCTATTTAAGAAACAGTGATGGACGTAAATATTGCAACGTTTTCGGATGTTGGTTCACATACTGCTTTGCCAGACGTGCGTGTTTACGGTTAATTTGTCTGTTTATTCTGATATTGCAAACACTGAGTAGTTTGAGGGGATCAATCCCTCCATACACAACACACAAAACATGACGCACATAAAACACACACACCAACACACATACACAGTGTGTGGAGCTAGTGAACACGTGGTCCTGAGCTTCGAATACTCCAGATGGAGAGGGAAGCAGGAACAGGTGAAGCCAAACTACAAGAGAGGGACCACACTGGCGTGAGGAATTTCCTGCACGAGGGTTCAGTGAGACAGGGAACTGGTGGGAAAGTTAGTAAACAAAATGATGGAATATGTGACAGAATGCAAGGAGGGAGAGGGAAAATTTGTTCCCAGGGACAAGAGATGTGATGGGCAGGCCAGGATGAGCCCCTGGTTCACCCGGAGGTGAAGAGGCTAAAACCAGGTGTGTTAGAGAATGGAAGAAGTGTAGAAAACAAAGGACCCAGGAGAATAAGGAAAACAGTCGAAGAGCCAGACACAAATGTACACAGGTAAAGCGGGAGGCCCAGGGATTGTACAAGAATGACTCTGTAGCGAAAACCAAGTCTAACCCGAAGCTGTTGTACATCCACATCAGGAGGAAAACAAGAGTGAAGGACCAGGTAATCAGTCTGAGGAAGAAAAGAAATGAGGGGAGATCACAAGAAATGACCGAGAAATACGTAAGGAACTCGACACAAGATTTAAGGAAGTATTTTCATTGGAGACAGGAAAGACTCCTGAAAGCCAGAATGTTCGGGTTCACCATCGAGTGTTGGACACAATACATACAACCGAGGAAGAAGTGAACAGGCTGTTAAGTGAGCTAGATACCTCAAAGACGATGGGGCCGGATAACATCTCTCCATGGGAGAGGGAACAGAGGCACTATGTGTACCCCTAACAACAATATTCAATACATCTATCGAAACAGAGCGACTACCTGAGGTATGGAAGACAGCAAATGTTGTCACAGTACTTAGGAAAGGAGACAGACGGGAAGCATTAAACTACAGATCAGTGCATTGGGGTTTAGCGCTTCTTTTTTATTATAATAATACAGATCAGTGTCACTGACTTGTATAGTATGCAAAGTCATGGAGAAGATTATCAGAAGAGTGGTGGAGCACCTACAAAGGAATGAGCTTATCAACGACAACCAGCACGAATTCAGGGACGGGAAATTCTGTGTCACAAACTTACTGGAGTTCTATAACAAGATGCCAGCAGTAAGGCAAGAGAGAGAGAGGGATGGGTAGATTGCATTTTCTTGGACTACAAGAAGGCTTTCGACACAGTTCCACACAGGAGGTTAGTGCAAGAGCTGGAGGACCAGGCAGGGATAACACGGCTCTGCAATGGATCAGAGAATACCTGACAGGGAGGCAACAAGTCATGCTACTTGAGGAGGTATCAGACTGGGCACCTGTGACGAGCGGGGTTCCACAGGGGTCAGTCCTAGGACCGGTGCTGTTTCTGGTATATATGAATGACATGACGGAAAGAATAACTCAGAAGCGTCCCTGTTTGCAGATGAAGTGAAGTTGATGAGAAGAATTAAATCGGATGAGGATCAGGCAGAACTAAAAGGAAATCTGGACAGACCTGGTCCAGCAAATGGCTCGTGGAGTTTAACCCCCACCAAGTGCAAGGTCATGAAGATAGAGGAAAAGCAAAGAAGACCGCAGACAGAGTACAGCCTAGTGTGTCAAAGACTGCAAACCTCACTTAAGGATAAAGATCCTGAGGTGCACATCAACCAAATAGCTGTTGCAGCATATGGGCGTCTGGCAAACCTCACAAAGAAATCGTTCAAAACACTGCACACCGTGTACGTCAGGGCCATACTGGAGTATGCAGCACCTGTTTGGAACCCACACCTGGTCAAGCACGTTAAGTAATTAGACAAAGTGCAAAGGTTTGCAACAAGACTAGTCCCGGAGCTGAGGGGCATGTCCTACGAGGAGAGGTTAAGGGAACTCAACCTGACGACACTGGAGGACAGGAGAGATATGATAACTATATATGAAATATTTACAGGAGTTGACAGGTTGGATAGTAACAGGATGTTCCAGAGATGTGACACAGCAACAAGGTGTCACAGTTGGAAGATGAAGACTCAGATGAGTCACAGGGATGTTAGGAATTATTTCTTTAGTCACAGAGTCGTCAGGAAGTAGAATAGTTTGGGAAGTGATGTAGTGGAGGCAGGATCCATACATAGTTTTAAGAAGAGGTATGATAAAGCTCATGGAGCAGGGAGAGAGTGGACCTAGTAGCGACCAGTGAAGAGGCGGGGCCAGGAGCTATGACTCGACCAATGCAACCACAACTTGATGAGTACACACACACCACACACACACACCACACACACACACACCACACACACACACACACACACCACACACACACACACACACACACACCACACACACACACACCACACACACACCACACACACACACACACCACACACACCACACACACACACACACCACACACACACACACCACACACACACCACACACACCACACACACCACACACACACCACACACATACACACACCACACACACACACACACACCACACACACACACACACACACAATCCATACCCACAGCCTCCACCCAACACCAAGCTATAGAACCCCACAGTATGCCACCAGGTCTCCCACCCTCACAGGCCCCCCAAACCACAGTGTTGGAAAGGAAACTGAAGGTATGGTACACAAACGCTGATGGAATAACAAATAAGTGGGAGGAGTGGCAAGAAAGAGTCAAAGAAGCATCACCGGACATCATAGCTCTCACAGAAACCAAGCTTACAGGTATGATAACAGATGCCATCTTTCCAACGGGATACCAAATCCTGAGGAAAGACAGAGGGAACAGGGGGGGTGGAGGAGTGGCGTTGCTGATCAAAAATCGCTGGAATTTTGATGAGCTGGAGAGAGAAGATAGCGGAGAAGAAAGTGATTACATAGTGGGAACACTTCACTCTGGAGGTCCCAAGGTGGTAATAGCAGTGATGTATAACCCACCACAGAACAGCAGGAGGCCAAGGCAAGAGTACGACGAGAGCAATAGAGCGATGGTTGACACACTGGCTAGAGTGGCCAGAAGAGCTCATGCATGCAGGGCAAAGCTCCTGATCATGGGTGACTTTAACCACAAGGAGATAGATTGGGAGAACTTGGACCCACATGGGGGCCAAGATACTTGGAGGGCTAAGATGATGGAGGTGGTACTGGAGAACTTCATGTACCAACACGTAAGGGACACTACAAGAGAGAGAGGAGAGGATGAACCAGCAAGGCTGGACTTAGTATTCACCTTCAGTAGTGCAGATATCGAGGACATCACATATGAAAGACCCCTTGGGGCCAGTGACCATGTGGTTGTAAGCTTCGAATACACAGTAGAGCTACAAGTGGAGGGAGAAGCAGGAAGGCCAGGACGAATGAAGCCAAACTACAAGAAAGGGGACTACACAGGAATGAGGAACTACCTGAAAGGGGTTCAGTGGGACAGAGAACTGGCAGGGAAACCAGTTAATGAGATGATGGAATATGTAGCAATAAAATGCAAGGAGGCTGAGGAGAGGTTTGTACCCAAGGGTAACAGGAGTAATGAAAAAGCCAGGATGAGCCCATGGTTTACCCAAAGGTGCAGGGAGGCAAAAACCAAGTGTGCTAGGGAATGGAAGAAATATAGAAGGCAAAGGACCCAGGAGAATAAGGAGAACAGTCGTAGAGCCAGAAATGAATATGCACAGATAAGAAGGGAGGCCCAAAGACAATATGAAAATGACATAGCAGCGAAAGCCAAATCTGACCCGAAACTGTTGTACAGCCACATCAGGAGGAAAACAACAGTCAAGGACCAGGTAATCAGGCTAAGGAAGGAAGGAGGAGAGACAACAGGAAATGACCGGGAAGTATGTGAAGAACTCAACAAGAGATTCAAAGAAGTGTTCACAGAGGAGACAGAAGGGACTCCAGAAAGACGGAGAGGTGGGGCACACCACCAAGTGCTGGACACAGTGCACACAACCGAGGAAGAAGTGAAGAGGCTTCTGAGTGAGCTAGATACCTCAAAGGCAATGGGGCCAGATAACATCTCCCCATGGGTATTGAGAGAGGGAGCAGAGGCGCTATGTGTACCCCTAACAACAATATTCAATACATCTATCGAAACAGGGAGATTGCCTGAGGCATGGAAGACAGCAAATGTAGTCCCAATCTTTAAAAAAGGAGACAGACATGAAGCATTAAACTACAGACCAGTGTCACTGACATGTATAGTATGCAAAATCATGGAGAAGATTATCAGGAGAAGAGTGGTGGAACACCTAGAAAGGAATGATCTCATCAACAGCAGCCAGCATGGTTTCAGGGACGGGAAATCCTGTGTCACAAACCTACTGGAGTTCTATGACATGGTGACAGCAGTAAGACAAGAGAGAGAGGGGTGGGTGGATTGCATTTTCTTGGACTGCAAGAAGGCGTTTGACACAGTTCCACACAAGAGATTGGTGCAAAAACTGGAGGACCAAGCAGGGATAACAGGGAAGGCACTACAATGGATCAGGGAATACTTGTCAGGAAGACAGCAGCGAGTCATGGTACGTGGCGAGGTGTCAGAGTGGGCACCTGTGACCAGCGGGGTCCCGCAGGGGTCAGTCCTAGGACCAGTGCTGTTTCTGGTATTTGTGAACGACATGACGGAAGGAATAGACTCTGAGGTGTCCCTGTTTGCAGATGACGTGAAGTTGATGAGAAGAATACACTCGATCGAAGACCAGGCAGAACTACAAAGGGATCTGGACAGGCTGCAGAACTGGTCCAGCAATTGGCTCCTGGAGTTCAATCCCACCAAGTGCAAAGTCATGAAGATTGGGGAAGGGCAAAGAAGGCCGCAGACGGAGTACAGTCTAGGGGGTCAGAGACTACAAACCTCACTCAAGGAAAAAGATCTTGGGGTGAGTATAACACCAGGCACATCTCCTGAAGCGCACATCAACCAAATAACTGCTGCAGCATATGGGCGCCTAGCAAACCTCAGAACAGCATTCCGACATCTTAATAAGGAATCGTTCAGGACCCTGTACACCGTATACGTTAGGCCCATATTGGAGTATGCGGCACCAGTTTGGAACCCACACCTAGCCAAGCACGTAAAGAAACTAGAGAAAGTGCAAAGGTTTGCAACAAGACTAGTCCCAGAGCTAAGAGGTATGTCCTACGAGGAGAGGTTAAGGGAAATCAACCTGACGACACTGGAGGACAGGAGAGATAGGGGGGACATGATAACGACATACAAAATACTGAGAGGAATTGACAAGGTGGACAAAAACAGGATGTTCCAGAGATTGGACACAGTAACAAGGGGACACAGTTGGAAGCTAAAGACACAGATGAATCACAGGGATGTTAGGAAGTATTTCTTCAGCCACAGAGTAGTCAGTAAGTGGAATAGTTTGGGAAGCGATGTAGTGGAGGCAGGATCCATACATAGCTTTAAGCAGAGGTACGATAAAGCTCACGGCTCAGGGAGAGTGACCTAGTAGCGATCAGTGAAGAGGCGGGGCCAGGAGCTCGGACTCGACCCCCGCAACCTCAACTAGGTGAGTACAACTAGGTGAGTACACACACACACACACACACACACACACACACACACACACACACACACACTACACACCACACCACAC